>NW_010193625.1:0-1082 GCF_000695765.1 Mesitornis unicolor | reverse complement strand
CAGTTCACCACCAGCCAGGCCAGCAAGGAGATCAAGCAGATGCTGCGGGGTAAAAGGGGGTCCTGGAGTGGGACACACACACACAAGGGGTGGCTGGGGGGTGTCGGGCAGGGGGTGACAGCTCCCGCTGTGTCCCCACAGATGCCTCGGCCGCTCTGCAGGTCCGGGCCGTCAAGGACTATTGCAACAACTACGACCTGACCAGCCTGAACGTCAAAGCCGGGGACGTCATCACCGTGAGTGCGGGCGGGGATGGGGTCCAGGGTGCCCCGATGGTGGCGATGTCCCCTGACCCGGGCCGTGTCCGTAGGTGCTGGAGCAGCACGCGGACGGGCGCTGGAAGGGCTGCATCCACGACAACCGGACCGGCAACGACCGTGTGGGCTACTTCCCCTCCAGCCTCGTCGAGGCCATAAGCAAACGAACAGGCAAATAAACCCCCCTGTCCTCACATCCCCCCCGAACCCACAGCCCCACGGAGAGCCCCGTTTCGGTGTTGGGGGTGCAGCTGGTGAAGCCAAGCTGTGGTGATGTCTCCATTGTGCCCGTGGGGTCGGTGTCCCCGTTGCGTGTGTGGGGATGGTGCCTTTGAGTGTGTAGGGGTGGTGTCCCCGTCGTGCATGTGGGGATGGTGTCCCCATTGTCCGTGGAGGGTCGGTGTCCCCATTGTGCCTGCGGGGTCAGTGCTGGTGACCCCTGGGTGCTCCTGAGGCAGCCCCAGGGCCGGGCTGGCGTTGGGAGGTCGATGCATGGGGAAAACTGGGGGCGTCACTGCGGTCTGGGGGTGACAACACAGCAGCAGGGCCAGGGGACCTGGTGCTCGGGGTCAGAGACCCAGCGCTGCCCCACGAGGACCCGGTGCTCGGGGCCAGGGACCCAGCGCTGCCCCACAGGGACCCTGTCCCTGTCCAGGGGCCATCTCAGGGATCAGCATCCCCATCCCCACAGGTTCCTGATGGGGTGCATGGTCCCCCAGAGTGGCCCGTGGCCGTGCCCCATGCCGGGACACCACGACAGAGCTGATGTGGGCAGCATCGGGAGGTCCCGTATTGACCGCTCCTACCCGGCTCGGTGGGATTTTG
>NW_010193624.1:0-1376 GCF_000695765.1 Mesitornis unicolor | reverse complement strand
CTGTGTTTTGATACTGGGTTCAGGAAGTGGGTTCAGGAGCTGGGGAGCTGCTTTCAGAGCAGCTGACCACGCTGGCCAATCAGATATTCCCACATCATTAACATCAGCCCACTATGAACTGGGGAGATTACTAGGAACGTAATAATACATATTCATTGTTAGTTTCTTTGTCAATCAGTTTTTCTTTCTCTTCCTATTTAAATTAGTGCACAGGCTCCGTCATCTTCCTCCATCGTTTCCTTTTGAGGAGGTGGTATTGTTTGGGTTGGTGGGCAGTGACTCAGTGGTCGCAATTTCCCTCTTCTGGAATTACTTTGACCCACTTCTCCTCTAGTCTTGGCAGTTCCAAGAGGTTCTTCATGCTGTACTAACTGCACTAACAGTTAATTTCTGGTTTTTCTTGACACGAATCTCCCCTGTATTAATGAATCCACATTTTCTTAACTCTTAGATAAATCATAAGTAAAAAATGAAATAGACTTAGGGCTTTACATAGGACATTTAGCAGCAACTGCTATCTCAATTATCAATTTGATGTTACTTTAACATACAGCCAAACCCTTGTTTCCCTCTTTTAAAAGAGCAGAGCATGCACTTCCTGCCTTCACAGAGCAGCATCTCCTCTGCTCCTCACTGTGCTGGACGCTTGGTCGTGGTTTAGTGCCGAGCTGGCTACTAAACCCTGGACAGACGTTCTCTATGAACCCCTCTGCCCTCCATAGAAGGGAAGAGAATAAGGGAGAGAGACTTCACAGGTTGGAAAAGAAAACTAACAGATTTAGTAAAACTCCAGTACTAATACTAAGGGTAAACAAGTGACACCAGGGGAGGAGCTGGTGGTAGCAGGTCAGTGGGAGTGACCATGCTCGGCCAGTCAGTGGTGGCCGTATCACTGTGATGTCCCAACAGGCCTGTGATGCAGGGGTATAAAGGGGGTGCACTCCAGAGGAGCGTCTGACTGGAGGAGAAGCTCTGCCAAGGCTGAAGCAAGTGGTATAAGTGCGACGGGTGAAGAGGAGCCTTGGGAGTGGGATGGAGACCACCTCCATGACAGCCAGCATCTCTGCTGAAGATACGGGCGTCCATAGGGACATGGGGTGGCCAGCGGCAGGGATGTTGGGTGGCCAATCATGAGGACGTTAGGTGCGCAACAACAGAAATATTGAGTGGCCACTACTGAATTGGCCAACCACAGGGGCTTTGGATGGCAAATCATGGGGACATTGGGTGGCCAACCACAGAAATATTGGGTGGCCTCGGGCTGCTTGTGTCCTGACTCCAGCACCTGGTGTCTGCTCTCCACTCCTAGCCCGTGTGGGCAGGGTCAAGAGGGAAGGCAGAGACTGCCCCATAGCCCCACACCTGGTCATGGCCAC
>NW_010193623.1:0-68124 GCF_000695765.1 Mesitornis unicolor | reverse complement strand
ACGTTCTGTGATTCTGTGATTCTGTGTGATGTCAATGTGCCATTTCCTTGACACATGGACATACAGTAATATCCTTGTCTCACTAAAAACAGGCAGAGGCTGCTTCCACACTGGGTACTGCTGACCACTGAGTGAGTTTTGTCTCTTTGCTTTGCAGGCATTTCACATGTTAAATACTTGAAATACATGAAAAATGGCATGTTTTTCATACTTAAGATATTGTTTGGCATGAATCTGGGAAGATTTCTAGTTTAATGACAAAAAATGTGTATTGATACTGTCAGTTCCATCTCTAAAGCTGTATCCTGTACAATCAACTCTCATCAAGCCTTGGAAAAGATACAAAATTTACTTAATTAAACCATATGAATTTTTTCAATGTGTTCAGTCTTCTAGAAGCCTCGGTTAAAAAAATTATTTAAATGTAATTAGATTGTTAGTGACTTATCTTCTTGTCCAGTTTTCTAATGAAATAGTGGAATCACAGAAGTACTGTAGAAATTGGCACGATTAGGACAGACACTGGACTAGAATGGCATTGCTAACAGAGGTCAGTGGTGAGGTTCACTAGGAAAGCTTGCAAATATTTGCTGACATACTTATTAACTCTAGGGCGTACTCTAACACTTTCTGGGTCATTGTTCTTATCTGATCATTTAAACAAAACTGTATTAATTTGGATATTTTTCTATGTCCTATATGTGCACAGTAAGACTCAAAGACACTGAAGCCTCTGTAATAATGTTGGACAACTGACCTATTATTTAAACATGAATCTCATAATAATGTTGCCTGATTGTTGAAATAGTATTGTCTCCCAAAATATGCTGAAGTCCCAGATGTGGGATACTCCCCCTATGTGCACCTGTATTTGCACTAAATTGCTGAAATATATATTCTCAAAGCATGATCACTTTGGGAAACTATTCCATAATCTAATAGACCTCAGTGCCGTGATAGTTCTCTGACTCTTTAAATGTTTTCGTTCTAGTCCCATTGTCGTTAAATATTACCCGAACTGTTTATGTCTGCTTTATTGTTCCAAAATTCAAAGCCTGAATGCCATTTCACAGGTATGTTTGTGACAAGTGTAGTGGAACAAGGAGTTTTTAACAAGGTTGATGGTACAAGATAGGTACAATCTGAAAAGGGAGGAAAAGTTCTTTCTGCTGTGAAGAGAAATATCAGGAGTCTTTTGCACAGATCAATTTATATACTTGTATATAAATGAGAAACTATAAACTGGTGGCCACACTGCACTTTCGAAGTATAAATGGACAGCCTCTGTAGGAAATCAATGAATCCCACTTGCAGGGATTTTTTATAGAGATATATATGTCTTGATAGCTAATATGAAGATTCTTCAAGAGGAATTAAAATTTTCTTGATGTCCTATGAAGAGAAATGTGCTTGTGAAGGCATGGCCAATTGATTCATGAATGTAGAAATCAATAAAGGTCAACTGCAGGAAGGTATCAGTGAGGTTTATTTTGTTCATGAATCCCAAAACTCATCTGCCCTTTCTGACCTCACCATCTGTATTTGCCTTCCCATTTATTGTTAATGAGGAATTGATGAAAATGCCTTTAGATGTTCTTGACTCTTTTGTTCTTCATTTTATAAAGAGAGAAATATGAGCTCATGTCCCTAAGGATAAAATATAAAGTTATAGAACTGTATCACAGAATTCACTTACTTTTTTGTAAAAACAGTTCTCTACTGAGCATTTGTTTGGAAATAATTAGAGCTACCATACACTAATTTAGTTGCTGGATGCTAGTACAGCTGAGTAATTCAGGTGTTTGATGCTGTGAGATGGACAAAGATAACTCAAGGCCACTGTTGTTCAGACTTACACATTTGTTGTGAAATCTCATTGTTTCTCTGGGTTTATTTTACAAATTTTCATGTGGAAAATAAGATTATCTCTATGAATTATTATCTTCATTAATTTCTTTTAAAAATTACAATTTTTAACAGACAAAGCCCATCTCATCCTCTTTTTGGTATAAATGAAATGGATGTTTTAAGATTTTAATGAGGGTGCAAATTTTCTCAGTGTTATTTTACGTTCCGCCTCTTATATCGTGATGATGTTAATGACATATTCAGATTCTAGATTTTACCATGCTTTTATTCTCCATGTCTGCATTGCGTAGACTAGGTTGATTTGAGTATTCACTAATGGGAAGTAGATGTTGGATTCTAAAAACATTTAAGACACTTTCCTCCTTGATGAGCAGTTTTGTCTTATTTCCGTACTTTACAAAGTAATGTCTTGAGAATTCTAGTATTGCTTTTGTCAGAAAACCACACGTATGATGTATTCAGTACATGTTCTTGTCATTTTCAAGCTGCATCAACAGCCTTAATTGGATGAAGAAGAAAGTGCTGTTTCTTCAGCAAGAACATAACATATGATTGAAATTTCTTTTTCCCTGTATTGTCTTATTTGATAAAGAAATGCAATTATATATTGTGTTGATCTTTACATAATAGCCCATTTATGACCTTATTCAAAGTATTATGTATGTTCATTTATTTTGATTTAAATTATCTGTTGCATTCTCTTTATCAGCATGAGAAGGAATAATTTGGTTGGTACATGCCTTGGAGCTTGTTAGTTATTCACAGCCATAATAAGTATTGCAAATCTGGGATCTGATAGAAATGCACAGCACAGACATGAGATTATTCTGTGTTTCCTTTAGTATGTATCAAAATTTCTGATGCAAGATGACTGCATGGTAGATAAACTTGTATTTTGAATATGTTAACATATCACTCACTTTCCTTGAAATTCTATGAAAACAAACACCAGCTGGCAGGTTCTGTGCCCTACTAAGAAGCTCATCCATTCCACAGTTATTTATGGCTGACGGTGTATTAATAGTTTCACCCAAGTGAAATTGCTGAACCATGCTTTCTAGATCAGCATTTAACTAGTTAAGCTTCAACTCTTCTACCAGTAAGTTGATGTCAGAGTAATACTTTGTCAGAAGGCACAAACAGAAATCAATGGAGGAGAACATCTCAAATAGCTGAACATATAGCCATCTGTGCCTGCTGAGAGATTAGAGAGTCTTCAGAATGGATCCAAATTAGTCACAAGAAGGAGGCTTCAGTAGCAGCAGAAATGAACAACAATATGGATTAAACAGAAGTATAAATTCTTATAGGAAATCGCTCGTCCAGACAAAAGGTGATGTGGGATTGATCAGTAACAGAAAGCAATGTGTGATTGGTATGTGCTTATCTTCCAGAGCCTCATGGATGGAGAACACATTTCACAGTTGTTTTTTTTCTCTGTACAGTAGACTAAAAAAAACAACATACCTTTTTTGTTACAATTAAAGTTTTCTAGCTTTTACTGTTGTCTTTGACATAGCAGGGTGCTAAAGAAAAACATGAACACGGTAGTCATAGATGTAGAGACATCAAGAAGCACAGTGCTTGCAGAAATAAGAAAAAGATTGCTCCTTCTAAATTAGTGACATCCCAGCAAGAACTAAAGTTTGTTGTTCAAGGAAATGCCGTTCCCTGGATTAAGTTATGCTTTCCAGTGGCACACATGAGAAAAGTACAATCTAAGGCTAAACAACCACCACTAGATGAAAAATTTTAGACTCTGGTTGTAATTCAGTTTCAGACCTAGGAAAAATTGTTTACAGTGTATCTGTATTTGAGCTAGATGGTCATCACAGTCAGCAGACATTTAGTTAACATAGTTATTGGACTCTAGAGTTCACCAAACATCTGTTTTTGCATCTAATTTTCATCTAACATTTTAAATCCTAACTTCACAGACTTTATAAACTGCCATGGACTATAGTGAAATGTGAAATATAGACATCTACAAATCCGTGGCTGTATCCTACCCAGAATTGTTGGAGTCACAACAATTTTCTCTGCCAGCTAGAGTGAAGAGCAAAGACTTATGCATTTTCATTCAAGCATAAAGAGAGGAACAGACTGATAATAAAGGTTTTCTCTTGAAGACAGAGGCATTTAATTCACATTCTTTGTGAAACTGAAAGGTAACTCCAGTTGAGATAAAGGAATGAATGATAGTGACATGGCTTCAGCCTCATTTATTAGGATAATGCAGAAAATAAGGGCAAAAGTGCAGGATCAGAGAAATGTATGATTGCAAAAAACCCTAATTTCTATTTCTTTGTGAAATTGTGCTGCTTTTTGCCCTGTCTGCCCACATTAGAGTGATTAAAAGTGTGGATTAAATATACATCTTGATTGCAACTCTTTCTAAGTTCTCTTAAAGACCACTGAGACTTCAGAAATATGAATCACTTTGGCTATGACTTGTGATGATAAAGTTATAGTATGGTTATATATTTTAAATTATTACAACATATGCTTCCAGAGGCCTGAGAAATATTAATTTATGAGAAAATTAGCTTGCAAATATTAGATCCCTAGATGTTCTTGTAAACTTGGCTGAAATGTTGACTCGCTCATGTGTGTTTTGAACTCTTTATTTTAAAAATAAAGATGTATCAGTATACATTAATGTCTAATAGTAAAGCAAAAGTAAGAATGTCTTGCTCTTATGTGAAGTACACCTACTGAAAGGTGACTTGAACTTCCTGGTGTTCACCATATGAGACAAATTCTGACAGTAACAAAAACACTGTAGCTCCACTGGTCTCAATAGAGCTTTATAAATTTCTTTGTAGTATTAGATTATGTGAATCCAGCCTTATTTGAACTTTGGAGATATAGGACTTTTGTTTTGATAAAATTTGTCTAGTTTCTTGTCTTCTATTAGCTAGATGTCAACATTGGCTGTTCTGATGTGTTACAGATAATGTTTTTCAATGTGTTTTTAAAGGTATGGTTGTGCCAGCTTTTTAGTACTGTAGTCATACTTATGCTTGTTTTCCAAATCAGCTTACTTTGTCATTGCGGTTTGTATTGAATGTTATTTCATGTGGGCTTCTTGTACAAGCCAAAAAGTAATGTACTTTGTATTTCAAGAGTATAGACATACAAAAAATCAGAATGAATAGGTTCTTTATAGAAAGAACATTTCACAAATTCATTTTGCTCTATTTTATAAGAATTAATAGATTTTTAGAACATGATCCACTTTGAACAAAACTGCCTTTCTTTGGTAGGAAATTGTATACTTGAAAAGCTTTTTGACCAGCCCTATTTAAATTAAATAAATGATGATGTTTGTTACCTGCCTATAGGAAATTTCAAATCAGTATGCAAATCATACCCTGTCTGAGAAACAAAATAGAAAAGGATTAGGAAATTATAGACTTTGAGGAATTACAACTGAAGAGACGATCTGTCTTTCCTACATACCTACATACCTGAAGTGTCTTTGGAAAGTAGATCTATTGGAATGTAGATCTATTTCCTGTGTGATAAAAATTATGCCTATCTCTGCTCATAGACTTAATGGATAGGGATTTCTTTTTCTTTTCTGGCAACACTTTTTTCAATTTGAAAGTAATTCAACAGCTTTAAAATTTCATATACTTTCAATGCATTTTACTGTATTAAATATTAAACATGAGACATTTAGACATCAGAAGCCTGTCTTCTTCTCAACATTAGACTGCTTGGAAATGCTTACTTTGAAATAGTTTGAATGGAAACACTGGAAAGAAATGGAAATTGAGTGAATGTCTGTTATGAAAAGCAGATTTTAATAATGACTAGCACAGCCATCTCTATTAAGATCTGTCCTCAAAGCACTGTAAGTAAATCCTTTACTAAATTAAATCCTTTTACTCTGATTTCCCCACAAAACAATCAATACGTCCTTGAGGTTTTACGTCAGCATCATGATATAAAGCTAAATTGAGTAATCCACTTGGGTTTGGTTTTTTTTAATATTATTCAAATCTCTTTCTAAAAAATGCCTGAGTATTGTTAAAGGCCATGGTTAGAGCATTCCTCTAGCTAAAGGAAACTAAATAAAATGGTTGATCCCAAGGTTAAAGTAGTGTTTATCATGTACTTCAGTTTGCTGACTGACTCTTGTTCTAGTTTGGATTTTTTTTTCCTTAACTCAAGGATTTTTTAAGAAAAAATACAGAAATAAGGACTAGAATCCAAAGTTCAGAGGAGTACCTTTACAAGTGGGTTACAAAGTCAAGCTATGCACTTTTTTTCTCACTGAAACTGTAATGTGTTCTACCAATCATTGGTATTGTTTCAACACCAATTAAAAACGACACAGACAAAGAATGCTTTGTTATTCTTTTGAGGCAGATAAGATGTCTGTTCCTCAGAAAGATCTCTACAGGCAGGCTCTATACCGGTACCTTCTACTGTTGCAGAAAAGCTGGAATACACTTGAGATCAGGTCAGAACAAAAGCAGTTTATTGCTACAGCTATAGGAGAGAACACAGAGCAGCAGCCTCTTGGCAGACTCTGCTGATATGGACTCTGCCCAAATGGAGCAGTTACAGAGCTTATAACCTTTAGGTTGTACAACCTGTTCTTCACCAAAATTGTGTCAGATAAGCAGTACTATGGTAAATATCAACAGCAATTGGAATTTTTCAGGTAAGAAGGCGCTAGACAATACATTTTTTTACAATTCACTTCTTTGTTAATTAAATCCTGCTGACTGGTGAAACCATTAGCTGCCAGTGTTTCCTAACTAATGATGACGTTAACTATTTTGCTTCCACAGCTAGAAACTTTTATGGTTATGCTCAATAAAAAATATTGGCAAACTAATATCTCTTCAGAGGACTTGTTCTTTTCTGAACAGACCTTTTCTGAGCACTTCTTCCACAGATCAGGCTCATGGAGAGTCTGAAGCAGGGTAGCTCCTGAAAGAAGGGATCAGTACCAATACCAGGAGATCTGGCCATGTCCAAAAAGCAAAACTGTAAGTGGCTGAGGAGATTTATATATAAACCAATACCTAATGTAAGTGTTGATGCCTGTGTTTGAGAAGCAGTTAGCTGAGGAGTTAATGCATTGCAATTAACTGATAAATCCAGCAGTCATTCTTTAAACACTATAGTCAGCCCTTTTTTGGATTTCACTTTCAGTGACAAACTGACTCCAAACACAGTTAAATTCATCTTCCAAGGTCTGCAATGGCTTCCACAGTTGCAGAAGGGCATTTTGACAAATGATTGTTGCTTGAGGGGAGGTTGCGAAAAGCCAACTTTCTTCTCCAAATCAGACTGGGATTCCATTTAAGGCAGACACCGCTTACTTCAATTCCAGTCCATGCCTGTCAGATAATCTCTTCTGGCAGTGCTACTCTGGACTCAGGGGACAGCCTAACAACAGATATATTCTGCATTTCCCTGAATCAGCCAAGCTAGACTGCTATTCTCATTTTTCTTTTTCTCACAGTTACTTTTGTCTTACATTAGTACCTCTGGAATAACTGAAGAAAATACTTTTGAAATGAGAAAGTCATTTCCATGTGTTACATGTGAATGGCAGAATTTCAAACCCTAATGTAGAAAGAATTATTATTTCTCTGCACTTGAAAGTCAAGAGAATCCGCAGCGAAATGCAAAGTTATCTTCCAAGCCTTAGTTACAGAAGAGCTTTCGTAGGACACACAGAAGCACATGCTTCTTTTTTTACATCAAACAAGAAATAATAAACTGTTCTGCTAGATGTCAAAAAAGAAGAGCTTTTTTTATAACCAATACACACAAGATCAGAATTATCTGGAAGGTAATTACTAACTCACTGATGAAGGTCAAAAAGAACATATCAACCAGGTCGTGACAAACTGGCTGTTTGGCATGCACAAGTGTGTTTTTTGTGTAAGAAAACTCTTGTGCTCCATCTGAGAAGTGATCTGTGAATGACACCTCTGTACCTCTCAGACTGAGATGTGCAAGAACTAAAGAAAAAAAATAATCCAGAAATAACCCATTGTCGTGGGTTAACCCTGGCTGGAAGCTAAGCTACATACAGCCACTTGCTCATGCAAAGCAAAACAAGGAATCTATTCACTACTTTTGGTAGCAAAAACCCAATGCTCTCTTACCAAAGTGGTAGAAATATAAACACAACCTATCTTAGTCTTCCAATAACATTTACCACAAATGTTTGTCTCCATATAAAAACAAACCAGAAATTTAGTTTCCAATCTTTTTGATTATGACAATTCAGCTGGGAATGCAAGTGGATTCAGTAGTGCCTCCTGTAATGTGCTTCTAACAGACCACTCACATCCAGTGAGAAATGTATTTTCATCATTCACCACAATAGAGCATTAGCAATAATGATTGATTATTGTTAACTAAAATGAACTTCTACATTCAAGAAAACAGAAAGTCCAGATGGTCAAGTGGAATGAAGCATTAATGAAAAAAGGGTGCTCATTCAGGGGCACTGACATGAGTAAGTGAAAGACATGGGCAGAGATTATTACCATACTAAAAAGTACAGCCTGAGGAATTGTTTGAAACTTTCCGGACTCTTACAATACCTTATTCAAGATTTCTGTCAAATACATTCTTATGACTTAACTTTTTGAAATACCTTGTGAAATTATGTCTTTGTTCCTGAACTCACAAGACATTAATTACTGCCATAGAGAATTTCTTATCAAGTTTGGCATGAAGTCTTTCAATGAACTTTTTTTCCTCTGCAATCTCTTACTGCACTTGGAGTACTAACACTTAAAATGACAGCATTGCTTATCCTGCCTTTCCTGCCTTGGCAATTGCCAAGTACCAACAAAGCACAATTTATTAAATTTTCTTCTGAAAGAAACTATATCCTCCCTTAAGAGAATAATTCAGACTTTCTGTATGAAAGCATTTATGCTAACTGTGCTCTAAATAAAGGTATTTACAAAGCCATTTTGTGTTCCCTGTAATTCAAGTATCTCCTGTTAAACCAATTGCTTCCCAAAGCAAACCACAGATGTTTATATTTTAAGAATAAATATATGAAGAAGAAGGAAAAAAAGAAATCTGAATTTGATTTATTGCTGTTACTGTTTAACTCTAGCTCACTGGCAATATTCTTGTCATTTACCTTCTGACTACTAGTCTCTCACCAGGATGTTAAACTAGAAAGAGAGAAGTTAAATGGCTTAATCCTCAAATGAATAGCAGAATAAAAAGTTTTCTGAAAAGAAAGACTCTAGTTATACAATTATGTATCCTTAAAATCAGTAAACACATGATCTAATAGAGTCTTCTTTAATACCACTTTCATAAATTGTTGACAGGGTATCAATAAATGACCAGTGGCATGCTAAGCACTTTACAGATGTGACTATAATAAATATACACCATTATTAGGCTATCAGACTGTCCTGGTTTTGCTGGGATAGAGCTATTTTCCTTACAATAGCTGTTAATTTTTTTGTTTTGGTTCTTGCCAGCTGATGTTTTTATTTTCTCAAGGTTTATTGTTCCGTCTTTCACCTGCACCTGTGGTTTTAGATTAGTTTTGGTTGGTTGGCTGGTTGGTTTGGTTTTTTCCTTCTCTCTGCACAAGAAGATGGGGGGAAGTGAAAGCCCTGAACTCTCTGGCACAGGTGACCCAAGACAAATGATCTGGGTGTGATCCAAGCTGAGCAATCGTATACACGTCACACTCATTACAAACTGGGGATTGTCAGGGGATGACCACTCCCTTTCCTTCCTTTCTTCAATTCCCCCTTTGATCCCTTCCCTCCTGCTACCTGATGGTGGCCCATCTCAGTTCCTGAGACTTACCCCTCCTGCGTTGCATTTTCATTGCCATATAGACATTGACTGCTATTTGTGAGCTGACTGTAATTTCAGTTGCTTTGTTATCATTGTTCCTAATTTTATTGCAATTCATTAGTAGTATTATTATTTCAGTATGGTTTATTTTAATTATTACATAGTTTATCTCAACTGTCAAGTCCTTTTCTTTTATTCACCCATTTCTCTCCCCCATCGCACCAGGGACCAGGGGGAGTGAGAGAGAAGTTTTGTGGTGTTTAGCTGCTTGACAGATAAAACAGACAAACCTTATCTAGCTATTTGGCATTAATATTACAAGTAATAGAACCCTACTACTATTTGTTCATCATTTACTGAAAATTTAGCTCACTTGATTATTTTACTCTTTGAAATTCACATATAAATGTCTGTAGTAGAAAAAAATAAATGTGTCCCATACCCTAATAAGAAAAACAACTATTTCTCTGCCTTACCCATGTCCATTGCACAGATTACCACCTGCTGAGATTTCTTGAAGGATACTTACGTCCTTTTGTTACTTACACACAGACAATACTTAGACAGTTCCAACAAACAGTTTTAACTGATGGCAAGAGTAAAAAATACAGTCATATGAAGAATGTCACTAAACAATAAAAATGTAATACCTTGAAATTTTCTAATAGATGCTATTTCTTTGGAGATAAGTCAGAATTATAATTAAACTGGAAAGCAAAACCATCCTGAAAAAACAACCTGGAATAGCTTTAAACTTAAATTAAACTGGGGACTTAGTTTCATTTCAGACACACAAAGTGTACAAAATTGTCATGCATCCATGCATCCAACACATTCTAGAGTTTTTCACAGAGACAAGGCCAGGATCTTAAAAGGTGTTTTTCAATTTGAAAATGCAGAACCCTAATTCTACCTCTTTTTGAGGGATCAATGTGCCAGTTGAATGCTATGCCTACAAAGATTTCAAAGCTCGGAGGTAAAGGGCTCTTTCAGGCTCTTCTCTTGGAGTGATTCTATTTTGCATATTTTTTACTGCTTCTCAATTTGTGCTCATAAGAAGATAAACTTGAACATGGCACGCCTAGATTTTGAGTAAGCACTCTAACTAAGCGGTTATCAATTTAATTCCTGCATAGAAAATGAATAATTACTTATATAAGGTCAAATAATCAATGGAAAAATTATCTTAGAATAACCATGAATCCAGTAATATCTGAAATTTTCTGAGATGTGAGAAAGCAAGATGGAAACACTTAGATGAGAACTGTATAGCAGGGACTAATAATTGTCTTTTCTATATTGTAGGCTAATGTCCCAAAAACCAGATGATCCTGAGAAGAATATATTCTCTTCTGGTACTTCTGTCCGACATTCCATTCTGAACTTAATCCTGTCCAATAAAAGTAATACATTCCATGAAACAGTTGTCACAGAATTGGTATTTGACAGATACAGAGAAATTAAATCATACCTGAGAAACATGAGGCTCTTGCCTTTCCAAAAAAACACTAATCTCCTGGTTTATATATGTGTTTATTACTCAACACACCAACAATTTCTGAATTATCTTGAAAGTCTGTTGCATGGAAACAAAACACACTTTAAACACAAACCTTAAAAGTTTTGTCAACTTTTAAGCCAACTCCTTTTTTCATCTTACTGCCAAGCAAAGCCCTTCCTCATATTGCTCCTAACACAAGTATCAGATTTTTTAAACCAAGATTTCTCAGGTATGTTCAATACTTTGTGAAATGAGCTGCTCGCAGTGCTGAAGGTGCTTGCACAATAGATGCAAGAGACTGTGAAGAGGTCAAGTGTGATGTTTCTCAACCTGATATCAGTTTAATCATATAGAACACATTTAATCATGTGAACCAACCCCAAGTCTTTCCATTGACTGTAAGGCAGAAAAGAACGGCACTATAGAAATCTAGAGTTAGGTCAAATTACCCTCCTAAATGATAATATAATTATAAGTGGGTTTTACCCATTTTATTTGGATTTTAGACATTAATGTCTCTGTAATGGACTATTTAAAACAAACACAGAATATTTGGCCACTCTGGGATCCTTGATTTGTGTATCTTATAAGGAAACAGGCTTACATTATGCCTTGCAAATCTAGCCAAGATTGCTAACTAAATCAACAAGTAAACAGGGAAAAGAAATCTGCTTAAAAGAATGTCTTAGGTCTCTTTCTGGTGTCTTTCCTATCACTTGGTACTGAGCATACAATAACACAAATTATTGAAATTCAGCACACACAGAAATTGACCCAAAATGTCACATGCGTTTATTCCCTGTACAGCTGTTCTACTAGCAGGGGAAATATTGCAAACAAATATTCAAACAAATCTTCTCAATTTGCCATAGAAGTTTTATTGTCCATTATACTGTTGATGTGCAGATTTCAAGTCAACAGTCATGTTAGTAATATATTACGATTTAATGACCTATATAGTTTGAGTTGTATATAAATACATATATAAATGTATATATTAAAAAAACATGTCTTATAAATGTATATGTTAAAAAACATGTCTATATATGAGATAATATATATACAGATAATTACATTCAGGTTATGCTTTTCTGATGCAAAAGGTCCAGCAGCCGTATCGGCTTGATGATATGGATCTGTCTTTACCAAGCCTGCCCTCACAAAGCACCATCTTTGCAGCTGTGCCTGTACAGCTGTGGGTAAGCCCAGGATTCCTGCACCTGAAGAAGAACCTGTGGCTGTTTTAAATATAAACCCAGGTCATATTCTGCAAACAGTGGTATCATGACAACAAAAGGAGCTGGAAACAATGTCACCAGCACAACGAGTGGAACAAGCCATCAACATCCCCACACCACTGTGTACAGCCACAATCTGCGCTCCAGGTGCTGAGACTGCATAGCGTGCAGTGGGAATGACACTGCCAGGTCCTGTCTAGATCATTTAAGAGACCTTAGCACAGATCTTGATCCGAGAAACCTTCCTCAGCTAAGTTTTCACAAAAGCAGGCATTTTCCTGAAAAAATCCCAAGCCTCAGATTCTGACAAACCACCATTTTCCTAGGAATAACTATTCTGTTAAAAGGAAAGTCTTCCTCACTCTAACCATACCAACTCTATAGTCTGTTATTCCCTAAGAATGGTCTAGAATATAATTGTCTTTCATCAGGACCCCCTGCCAATGTGAAGCACTTTTAGAAATACTGCATGTCTGCTTCAGCAGAGAACACACTGAAGAGTATTTTGGCTCTAAAATAATACTGATTAAAAAAACCTGCAAAGAATATTTAGCTTTTTCAGTGGAATATATTTGCTGAGGAATCTCTGAGGAAATGTCATTCTTCTTTTCTAATGTTCAGAGTTAACTGGTAATGAGTCAGCGAGGGATTTTTTTCTCTTTGCTTTGTCCTTCTGTCTCAGTCATCTCCTTTCTGTGTTTCCTGTGTCACTTTTCCCTCTTTCTTGCTGTCCTTTCTTTACCACATGCTATGAACCCAAACACACATATGTATATGTGACTTATACCTCTATGCATTCCTTTTCCTCCTTCTCCCTCCCCTACCTACCTATATATTATTAATCGAACGTGACCTTCAAAAATAATCACCATCATAACTTCCCTTAAGTGCTAATCTCATTATCTTTGCAAAATAAATTATGATCCTCATCCTTTGAAAGAGGATCATAATTTTCTTGCCTGTTCTTACAACACTCACCCTTTCCTCCTAAAATTAGAGAATGTGAAATCAGTTATTTACTGCAGTTGTTGGCCATATATCTTGCTGTGTATTTTCAAATTCAATTTGAAAAGATTGTCCCACTGCTAGCCCTAAAAAGCAATTTGGTTCACAATATTAAACCTTCTTTTCTAATTCTGTGATCACATCTGTTTGTTGCAAAATGGCATCTTTGAGGGGTTTATCAATATGTATCTATGTATAGGACTGGGTCTGGGATACCAGAGCAGACCTTGTCCCACTACAAATAGGGGTAAATGTGCTGTGTGGCTGCTGTTATCTTACTGTTTGCACTGCTGACAATTGTCAGACATGATTTATTAGAGAGAAGCTGTCAGTTTTAGTGAACGTATGTGGGTGTTAGAAATACGTAGTTTGTGGCTAGGCGAACGGCAAAGATTTTATCTCAACAACGATTACCTAATATATCAATAATAAGTCTAGCAATGTTCATTATGCAAACAGATTCATGGATGCTTATGAATGTCCATGAGTAAGTCCTAAAGTGAACTGCTATTTTTGTGAATTATACTGAATTACTGAAATTCTGTGACAGCCTGATGAAAAATGCAATGCATATATTTGCAATGAGTTAGTGAACTGTGTGACACTAACAAAAAATGTTGTTCCAAAGAAAAATTCTATAACCGCTATGATAAAAATGTAAGAATGTCACAGACTGCAAAGGAAAGATAGATACAGTAGTCAGCTTTCAGAAGCAACGACCTTTAATTAACCAAAGTGAACTGCCTTTGGAATATTCAGTGTTGTGAAGAAAATTTAACAGTCCACTGCAATAGAAAAGACCACACATGGCATCTTTCTGCTCCTACAATACAAGTGGACACAGACAAATTAAGAGTTTCATACAGATTTAGCCAGCATTTCAAACATTAAACATTGTAAATGTGCTAGTGTAATAAACTTGCACTTGTTACCAAGACAGCAAGAATTATTTTTATTGATGTAAATATTGTTGTTTATTTTTCCGTTCTCAAAGTCCTGCTTTTCAACATTTTTCTTTTTTTTGTTACTAGGCAACCAAAGCAATACTGTTTCACACTGAGAGAGCAGCTTATCATTTATTTTAATGGGAAATATCTGTGATCAGAAATTAAATATTTTGCTCCAATATTTTGACAAGTAACATATAAATGAACATTTTTAAAATGAAGAAAATATTAATTTTGTACCTCTTGTATAGAATGAAAAAGTTATATCAGCCTTTTGGCTAGTCTCAAAGTTGAAGTTTACAAATCGCCTCTTTTGGGTCACTGTCAAAATAGGTGCTTTTAAGGGGAGCAGTCTTGGGTTAACTATGAAAACTCTTGTGAAATTTCATGCATTTAAAAAGTAACATTGTGAAAACCAGTTAAATCCAAAAGACAGTCATCATCCTCTGGTATGGACTAAATGTATTAAAGGTAAAGGGCAGTATTATTTTTTCTTAACACATAAAGTGCCTTCTGGCACTAGTTTGATGAGGAGTTTTGAATACTTTTCTTGTAAAAACATCTAACTTGATTACTGGTTTTTATATTTAAGTCATAGGATTTGCGATGAAGGAGAGAATAATAATTATTGCAAAATATTATTGGAGGAAACATTAAAATATACGATGAATATACAGACAGAAACAACATTTTGAGTTTCACCTCAAAATGCAGGACCACTTAGATACTGTGCTTGAATGAATCTGGCAGAGAGCTGAAAAGTTCTCTGTAACAGTGATGTGGGCGCGTAATACAATACGTAGCTATTTTACACCTAGGATATAAATCATGATGTCGTTCACTCAGCCTTTATTCTTCTAAAAATATGCTTAATCAATACTTAAGCCTGCAGCAAGCCTCAGCTGAGAATCAACATGCACTAAATGCTCTATGAAGCACTACTATAATGCTTGCTTCACTTATTTATTAGTTAGCTAATTCTTTTGAGGAGGAGTCCCCCACACAGACCATTATTCCACTGTACAAAAGCCCAGTACAGTGATTCTTTTCCTGCCTATACACAGGAACCTAGTTCACAGAGTTGATTTACATCAAAAATCATGGTTGGATTAAATCAACCTAAATTGAAAATAGAACATAAGAAAGCCCTATCAGGCCATCTTCCCAGATTCAAAATGGAGCTGTAGGAGCAGTCATCTTGCAGGAGAGAGCATCAGTGTCATTTTATGTCTGTTCTTTTCCCTTTGGCACGGCAACAGACAACTTCCTCCATGCCTCAACTGGAGGAAAGATGTGATTTCTTAGAATATCTAGCAGATTTAGCAAGGACCAGAACATGAAATTGGTTGTATAAGCCAGAATTGCTGCAACCCTCTCCTCCTACCAGTTCTTTACTTTGTAAGTGTTGCAGGACATTTTATCTTTGACCAAAACTCCAATCCTTCTGTAGCTCACAATCCTGTCATACATATTTTATTGTCCATTAAATTTGCTATTGACCAATCAACCCACAAAACTGTAAAATGTATGAATATAAATTTGTTGGTGATTATGAAAGCTCATGTGCTGCCATATGAGTGAAATCTATGCAAAGAAATCTAACAATGTCTCCTTTTTTCAGTGAAATTGCTCAAATCAAGGAGTTGAATAAATCCATGTTCACTAATTTGTTCGATTTCACACCCTCATTATATATTAAAGTCACATTCAAGATTTTGTAACAATATAAAGAAACTTTTCCATTATTTTCTTTCGCTGAAGAACAGATAAAAAGCTTTTGCCAAAAAAAATGGCATAGTGCCAAGAATCGAGGATATATTTTCTATTTTTCACTTTTCAGAATGTTCCATTTGTATGACTTGTCTCAGAAAGTGCATAACAATCTCTTTTAAACAATCTTCAAAAATAATCCAGCAGTTCCTAAACCTCCTACTCCTAGGAAATTTGGAGAGATTTATATAACAATACTAATTGGGAAAAGACAACATCATGTTGGAAGCATTTGTGCCAGTAAAGATGCCTTTGATCTGTAAGAAACGCAGACATTGATAAAGCAGACAAGCTTCAAACCATCTTCCATCTAGATCTGATGAAAGTATTCATCAACGCTTTCCCAAGAAGTTAAATGACTGGAAATCTGGAAGATACTACATTTAATACCTGTTGTGCCACTTGGAAATATCTGAACAGGAAGAAACTTAAGGAGAAGTTTCAAACTGAAGGGCTGTGACTACAGCTGATGAAACTAGATGAGCAATTTTCAGAAAGCTCAGAGAAAACCAAAGAGACACCAGACAGCATAGATCTTAGAGGAAGCAGAGATAGAGCTGCCTGGGTCATAAACTCTCTGCAAGAGTTTGATTCCTAAACAGAGATATTGTTTCCTGTTACAGCTGCCCAGGAAAGTGATGGAGTCCCCATCCCTGACAGTGTTGAAAAAATGCGTAGATGTGGTACCCTGGGACATGGTTTAGTGTGTATGGTGGTGTTGGGTTGATGGTTGGACTTGATGATCTTAAGGGTCTCCCTACCTTAATGATTTTTGATTCCTGTTCTTTGTTCTTACTACACTCTTACTGTACTCTCACTTCTTACTAAGATAGGTCTTTGTTCGTATTCTTTTGTTATCACAGAGAAATGCAAGCAACAAAGAAATGACTCTTATTTCTTGACCTCCCAAACAAACACAGCAATAAGGATCCAAATAATGGCCATGCATACAAAACCAAGAAGAATAGCAAATCAGCAATTATATGTACTCATTTTTAAAGGATTACCAGAGAAGGAAAGACGTCATCTTAACCAGAAACCAGATCCTTCAGGTTTGTGGGGGAGGGATTTCGAGTGTTATTGGAAGGGCTAGGAATAACCATGGAAAAGTAGTATGCAAAAAGATGGCTTCAAAGGAATTGTATGGGACACAGAGCTTATTGCCTTACTTAAAAAAATTATAATTAGAGAAAGACTGCATTAAATTAGATATGTAGCCAGTAATCACTGGTCTTGCCTTGCCAGTTTCTGGTAATCCTGAGTTAGCTGTCACAGAAGATCATGGAATTACTCTCTGATGTTGGCATGATGGGGAACAGCACCCAGGGATAACCTGTTATGCAAACAAAAGATCTAGCCAGAGACCTCTGTACTAAATAGCATCAGAACAGAAATTAACATAGATCCAGTGTCCTTTTTTAAGAATTTATACTTGTGGTTGATTTTAATTTCTATCCACCATTTCACAAATTCCCTATACAGTGGGCTATAAAGGCTGTAGTTAATGAAGTATCTCCTAGTGGAGATATAGTGTGGGTATTTTGGAGGCCAAAGGGCAAATGATTGTCGTTTATTGGTTAATCAGTTCTGAGAAGTATAGAAGATGGTTAATCAAATTCTCAAGTAAGTAATAGAAGATAAAGTTTGAAGAAAGTCTTTCACATCCCATTTAAATCTCTGGCAGCAGGGTAGAGTTAGTCTGTTAGAACAGGTCTTCCAGTGGTGATGGAAAGATCAATGATCTCAGAATCTTCAGAAGACTCACTTGGGTAAAAAAAAAAAAAGGCTCTTCAGTCTTGAAAAAACAAAAGAACATTTTGTCAGCAGCACTCTGTCATATTTTTCTTCTTGCTACATCTCCCTCTTCTTACCATCTTGGTTTGATTTGCAGTCCTAACGTCCTGATACATGCAATAAAGATATTTCAAACAGAATATATGTGTACAATGTTAAAATATAACTTCAGTCAGTGTCTGTGTATTCTGAGCTGTGTGTCCCAGTCATAGTATGCAAAATGTGCTGGAGCACAGCTGGAAAAAGACTTTTCATAAATTTTTATTATGGTGAAGTCTGTCTCTGTTCAGTAATTCATTCACATGGAGTATGCTACATGATCAGTGATGAAGCTGACTAAAGGACAATGATGATACATACAAGCTAAGACAGCTGAGGAAGCAGAAGATTATATCCATTTAAATTTTCTTTTCATTAAGATCAGACATTAAGTTCACCTCTGAATTATATTATCTTATTTTCAGCATAATTAGGGTTAATGCATTGTGTTCAAAAGCAGTTGTGCTGGGGGAAGGGTTTGTCCCAGAAAAACTAGAGGTGTTGAGTAGTTTCATATTTTTTTCATCTGATTTTACATCCAAACTTTCTACATAAAAGGAATGTCATATTTTATCAACTAGGAAGTTCAACAACCCTTCGATAAATTGCAGACCACTTTAAAGACTTCTTCTATTGTAGCATTAACTTATCTTGTATTTCTGAAAGATGAAGACCACATTGTCTACCCATAGAATCATTATTGATGTGGCTGATTTATTACCAATGATGAGAAGATGTAGGACTAGCATTAATTAATTAATTAATTAATTCTAGTTCAGTACCCTAGCGCACTAATCAACTTGCACCAAGCAAGACTCCAAAACTGAAATGTAAGACTCAGCACAACGTAGAGGACTTTCTGCTTGCTTGATTCCAAGCTTAACTGGAATTTATTTATTACAAGTATCTTTACAATGTTTCTAGACTGAGGATGAAAATGTCTGGTTAAATGAGAGATATTGGCTGATTTGGCCTTTAGCAAGGTCATCACAAGCAAGCTTCCCCGGCATTCACACATTTTAATGCAATTATCTTTCAATGGAATAAAAGGTATATCATATAGACTGGTAAACTGAAATTCCTTTCAAGTTCATATAAATTTGAATTTATAACCTTGATTTTTTTATAGAAGTGTTCAAATTCCCTTATTCTGAATTCATTCTTCTCTATTAGTTCTGATCCTTATAATGAAGGAACATGACCTGAAATATAAGAAAATAGTGAAAAGGAGCACTGACATGGAAAAAAATATTCTGTCTATACAAATGTGCAAAGATCTGAAGAGTCTTAATTTTTAAGTGATTACATTCCTGGAGCTTACACAGCAAAAGGAATTTGTTTGAAATTCTGTTCAGATGGACATGTACTTCTGAATAACTCATCCTCTGATCTCTCTTCTTTTCCTTTTTACTGTACATTCTTTCCTTGCTCCACTGATCTTAATTTTTTCGTTCAACTTCACCAAATAATTCTTCAGACTGAAACAATGTTTGGACAATATATGTACAGGATAACTGATGGGAGATCATTTGGTCTCCTGTCATCCTAAGCCAGTTTCTTTATCACTTTCTTCCATATTTAGATGTGTATATTGGTATGTTCGTCTTTATCTTGTCTTTATGGACATGCTTTCCATATGTCACTTTTTTCAGACAGTTAATGTTTGATCTTGACCTTTTTCCAACCTCATTTAGGCAGCAGAATTCTGCTTCATAGAAAAAAACACTTCTCAGGGAAGAGGAAATTGCTTGCCCAACTCTTTCATGTAATAGAGTGGAAACTATAAAAAAAAAGATGGGAGAGTAGGGATCAGATTCACAGGAAAGGAAAAAGCTATGAGAGCTGTAAGAAAGGCAGGACTGTAGAATGATATGAGGAGCTTGTTGCAGTAAAAAAGCAGGAAGTCATCAAAGGCTTGAAAATTAACTGTGTTCAACGTTAGAAAAATGGCTGCACTGCTGTGGACTTACTGGAGTCTTAAAAATGGGATCTTTAAGATCAGTTTATAGTTTGTAGCTTTCATATTGTACTAATGACCACTTCAAGTTCCCATGACTTGATTTGGGACACTGAGATAAGCAGCACTTCTGAACTGAAGAAGGAAGCATTTTCATAGTACTCATGAGTGAGCAGCTTTGATTTGCCACAAGGCATGGCCAGAAATGAGAACAAAACCCCTGATAAACAACAATATTTTGTAATGAGAAAAACATACAGGGAAGTCAGAAAATAGAAGAAAATCAAAGTTTTTACAGTGGGGAACAGTGTCTTCTTTAGAGGAAGAAATAACCAGAATTTCCAAGGTCTTAGATATTATGAATGAGAAGATAGAGTTATACATGGAAATTTAATTCCTCTCAACACTCTGCCTATTGGTTCTTTTTACAGAAAGTATAGATTTGTACCCATATATCTTATAGGGCTAGTAATAAAATAAAAAGATGTTCAGATCTAGTCAGGCTGTTCAAATCCAGACTTTATCTGTCTTTGAAAGAAAGCACAGATATTTCATGACTGCTCTGTGCCTTATGTAGAATCAGTGTCATCATCCTTGTACTCTGCCCCTCTATTTGTATTGAAAGGATGCATAGACTTGAATGATAAAAGAGTTATTCCTAAATGTGATTTATGTGGGTCAGAGTTTAAGTAAATTGTGTGTTGAATTTTAAACTGACTTACAGTGCTTTGAGTGATAAAAGCTCAATGGGATCAGCCTAAAATCTAGACATTAGCTTTGGAGAAGCTCTCAAGTATTGTTTTGCTTTTGAAGTGGTGCCAAGCCTTTACTCAGACCCTCCAAGGCAGGTGTACAGGATCCTATTATCCAGGAATTAGAAAAATAGAAAAAAATGTTGCTAAGGCTACATATCTTTCACAATCAAAATATGTATTTATGAATGTAGCTAGTTTTACCTCTTTGTAGAACCATAGCTTGCAATTGGTAACACATCTTGTTTCCCATATGTGAATCCTAAAGGAAGTTACAAGTTTCCATGGTTTAAGCCTTTGCTGCCAGTGACCAGTAGCCATTAATTGACTTGTCTAATATGTTTAACTGTCTAGATAATGTCTGGTTGTTAGGTAGTCAAAGTACATTCCATCTGTCATATCAAGTTTTTGCAGACACAGACCACCCTGATTTAACAAGCAGGTTTTTTGTTCTTTCTGCTTTTGTTTTTGCACCCAAATGCAACATTATTACTTTGTTCATATTCTGCTACTCATAGTTAACATATTGGTTACTAATTCTTCAGACTATATTTCAGTCAAATTAAACATATGCTGTTCTTCTGGAAACTTATGTTTAGTCATCAGGCCATAAAAATGTTCATTACTATCATGTCAGAAAGAACATTGGATGTATATTTTTCCTAATCCCTTTTATGCAATTCCTTATAAAAAAATAAACAAAAAAATAAACAAAAAATCTCCTCTGAGCCTTTCCTATCTAATGATGAAATTATCAACTTCAGCACTCAAAATTCTTCAAACAAGGCTTTTTACTAATCATGACTTCATTAAATAAAACAAAACAGCAAACATATGGGGAAGTGTTGGGATGCCAGTAACCCAAAATGACTACTTTCCCCATGAAAAACCTGCCAGCCTAAATTTTTATTATCTGGACAGAATTAAAGATGCTATATCTTAGCATCACTCTAGAGGCCTCTTATTCTGATACTGACTCTACAGAAACCATGGGGGAGGAGGGAAAAGAAAAAAAAAAGGCCTATAATGGCTTCTTTAAAAAAGGAAGGAAGACTAGAACAATAAATATAGTATATTAAGGCAGAATGCAAAATGGGAATAGATCTTGTTTATCTACTAATACTGGAAACTTTATAATCAGTTCTCCATCTTAAAAGTTCTTTTGTTTTGCTGTATAGAATTCACATCTATAGTTAATGTGAGAAGAGAATTGAGATATCTGAAACATTTCTAATTTCTTAGACTCAAAGAGCTTTCTCATGTGTCCCAAATCTGCCAGTAAAACTCTTCCATGGCTGTTGTCTTCTAACATAGTTGACACTAATAGTCCAGTCAACTCCTCTTACCAAACAAGCTGGTATAAATAAATTAGTAAGCAGTGCATCCATTTGAAGCTGCAAAAGGGCAGCGGCACAATCCAGGTCTTTCGAGGGAGGCCTGCACCAGCAGCTCCTGTGCTGCTCTCCCTTGCAGTGATGCAGTGTGACCCCCGTCTGCTCTGTGACCGTCTGTGCTGGAAACAGCTGGACGCCCTGGCAATTAGATACTCCTCATATTCAGGAGGGGAAGAAGTCCATCCACTGGGGTCCTGCTGTCACAGGACCTTTGCTGGAAGGCAGAGATACGGCCTTACCTGGGCATCTGACCTGCCATCCCCTCTCTGCCATCTGCTCCTTCAGTGTGACAGCCTGGGAGAGAAGCTTCAGAGATCTGCAAATATAATTATGCAGCAATTGCATAGTTAAGGGACCAGGTTTGGAAATTCTGTTATTCCAAAACCTCTGCAGCAGTCAAAGTTCCAAAGTCAGCATTTAATTTAATTATTATTACATGAATTTTTTTTACATTTCTTTACCTGAAAATCAGCCTGGAAAAATCCTGCTAAGTAAGATACTGGTATTTTAAGATAAAGTCCATACTAGGCAAAGTAATCTTTACTTTGAGCAGATCGCAGTAGGTAGCTTGGTCAGGCCAGGAACAGCTGCTACAACAGTTCTTAGATTTTTCAATTTAAAAGAACTATAAGCTATTGGTTCTGCACACACCAATGTTAAAAAAAGGTCTCAAAAGGAATGCAGCGAAGATTTAATGATGACTCTAAGCATTGTGGTAGGTATTTTAAAGTTCTCGTTGCCCTGATATCCCAGAACATGGTCAGCAGCTACTGGGTGCAATGCTACCTATTTGACATTTGAGGCTTCTGAGTGTTGGTAAAAATAGCAGTTTGTTGATGCAGGAGAAAAGACCGTCTGTCTGTGATGGTGAGTCAGGGGATGACACATGCCAGTCAGCTGAGATACTGGAGGTGGGATCCTAATTGAGTTGTGCCTAACTTTGAGAATTGAATTGACAATCAAAAGCCTAAAAATGTGTGGCCCCGACAGGGTCTGAGGGACAAAAAGGTGGCTGAGATGAATTAGTGAAGACAAGTACACCAATCAAAATCAGCATCAAAGAAGGGGACGGACAGGAGTCCTTCTTTCCCTCTCATTAAAAATCAAATTGTAGATGTGGTGCCTGTGTGAGACTGGGATCCTGGCTGCTGTCCCGATCTTCAGTGGCTAAATTGCCTGATTAAAGTGGACAGAGAGGAGAGGAAGGAAGACTGGGACAGGCAGGGCAGAGAGATAATATTTTCTGAGGAAAGTTGGCTAATGCTTAACAGTATTTATGCTTCTTAGAGAAATGGGAACGGTTGGGGAAAGGACAAATGCCTCTGCAATATTTATTGATCATCCACAGCGGCATGCAAAAAGATAACACAGCTAAAGCTCTCGGCTTTTTGGTACAGACACTTTCTAACCTTCTTTTTGAAACTGGTAAGGAAAATGTTAAGATTACAGTCTTTAGTAAAGCTGCATTTGGAGTCAGGATTGGGATGTTGTTACTCTAATTTCAGCACTGCAGGCAGAAGAGCTGATCAGCATAACCTAGAAGAAGCAATTATCTTTGTGAGGAGCAGTACCTACTTGGATCATAGGGGGATTGGGGGAATTAAATACAGTAAAAATACTCTAAAAATACTCTAAAACAGCATTGCAGAGCTTATTGAACGTGCCTGAACCTCATAGCTAGGTCTGTGCTTTAGATTTCTTGAAATGATCCTGTACCCTTATGCTCCTGTAGTCACTGCAGGTCCCAACTTGATCTCAGGTACTAAGAATGATTTGGACATGTGTCCTGGTTTTGCTGGGATAGAACCATAGAATCAATTCTATAGTCAGGAAAGCTGCATTTTTGAGAAGACTGCAGCACCTGGTTTGATGGTAATAAATTTGATAAGACACTTTGTTTTAGTTTGTGTCCAGCCCTAGTGTGCAGGTTGCCGCAGTGATCAAGGTCTTTAGCAGTTTCGAGTTACCCAGGTGCAGAAGCCAGGAGGAGCAAAAGCCAAGGCAGCTGACCCAAGCTGACCAACAAGTATTTCATAACATAAATATGGTATACTATGAACTGGAAAGTTTACTGGGGATGGCTCTTCTTCCTTATTTCTGTGGTGGTCGCCATCACTGGAGGGTCTCATCTGTCATTCTGTTCCCAAGGACTACTCCTTTGTTCAATGTGGCTGTTGTGCTTTTTCTGGATCTGTGGTGCTAACAGTATTTATCGCATAGCATTCACTGCTGGGAGCACACAGACTGTGACCAATATATGGGCTGAGTATAATTTTGTGTATTTTATATTAATATTGGTATTAATATTAGTTTCTTATTATTTCATTAAATCTGTTTCCACTTCAACCCCAGGGGGTCTCCTTTCCTTTTCCTGATTCCCTTCTTCAAGTAGGGAGGAGTCATCGGATGATAAAACAACTGCCTAGACAAAGACAACATGAAGCAGATACCATAAGGACGCAAAACTTGTCTTCCATATTATATTACACAGGAATACATTACAGCAATTTTCTAGCTTTACATGAGAAGGAGGATTAAACTATCTATGTGATGAATAAAAGAAACAAGGTCACATGCAGTCCCTTCCCATCAAAAATAACCTCATTCTTCTAGAAATACAGCTTTCCCCCTCCACTTTCCAAGCAAGAAGTGATGGTCAAGAATCCAAAACAGTCATAGGTTTTGATTTTACATATCTCCTTTCTTACCACTAACAGTGGAAACAGGCAATAAAATTTTAATGCAATATTTAACTAGGGATTGAATTATTTTAGTAGAGAAAGTGTAAAAAGTACTAAAGTTAAACATTAAGCTTCCTTTAGAAAAGAAATTGTAGGCATTTCTCTTTACTTTGATTAGTCTTAACAGACCTAAAGAGTAAATCCAAAAAGAAAATAATCCTAAAGGACATCAAAGGATCCTATCCAGAGTCAACTTCAATATATTCAAATGAATAAATAAATAAATATATATAGACACATATACACATACACACACTTAATGGCAATATGTACATTTTGAGAACATTCTTTTGTTTCTTCCAAACCAAAATTTTGTTCTGCAGGTTTTAGCCATACACTAGAAAATACCTGGGCACCTGAACTTGTTAAATATTTAGGCAGACTCACTGAATTCAGGAATGCGTTTGTGGATCTTGTAATGCTAGAGGAAGGTTAGCTCCAACAGTGACAAAATATTTTTCACTACAGGACCATTGCACAGAGTTTAAATTCTCAGGTCAGAGTATATGTTTCTCGAACAAAAGATATTGCACTACAAAAGAATGAAATGACAAGAGGTCCTGAAAATCAAAGTTGCTGTTCTTCATCTTGTGTGTGGGAGGACTGCCAAGCGAATGCAATTCAATAGTCCATTTGCATCAGCCTGGCTTATATATCCGCTGAGGGAGGCAGGAGCTTGGCAAGCTATGTCAGCAGGTTACCTTGCCATTGTGAAAAAGCAAAGCAACAGCATGCTAGGCATAATGAGACAAATGTTGTGCATTCAGCTCTCCAAAGTCTTTTCTTGCTAAAAGAGAAGAAAAGAATGGCCTGTATTAACACTCTGGATATGCTTCTTGCTTGCACAGCTTTGTCAGTTGTGTTCTCCTCATTGAGGTGTTAAAGATGCATTTGTGAATGTATTTAAATCTGACCTATGAAACAGACAAAGTCTTATTTCTTGCATATTTGATGTCACGAAGAAGAACACATTAAGAGTATGAGTGATCACTGTCTGTGATTCACTGGAGCGAAAGCAGCTTGGTTCACTGAATGGAAATCAGCTATACCTTGCTGCTGATTCTAAACTGTAAATATGAAGAGGCCAGGAAACAGAAGTGACACAGAAGCAGAGGTGAATGACACAGAAACCTCTTGGTTCTGCAGCTTGAACTGTTCAGCATCAAAAGGGGAGTAATTGAGCAGCAACAAAAAAGGAAGCAGTGAATTCTGCAAACTTATTTGAGTCTGTGAGCCATCTCCTGCAAAGCCTGGAGCAGTCCCCAGCAGTTGCTATAGACAGTGAGGCTGGGGCAAAAGGCTGGTCCAAAGAGTGCCTCAGAAGAGGACAAGGCCATGACATGGGGAGGAGGTACATTCAATCCCAGCAGCCTGTTGTTGCTGCTGCCACCACTTAGGAAGAGGATTGGCATGGTGCACAGAAGCTTTTGACAAGTCAAAAAGAGAAGGGCTGCGGACGGAGTGCAGACACAGAATGATGCTACAGGTCTGTTTCAACAAAATAATCTGAATCCTCTCCTTTCTTATGGATTCAGGCTCTACTTTCACACTGGTACACTGACAATTGTTCTTACCTTTCTGAAGGCAAATGATAGTAACCTCAATATTTTATTTGGCTAATTTGAATTAATGCAAATATATGGACATTGTATCATTAGCACTGGGTTCTTCAGCATCTCCAACTGATCTTATGTCCCTTCCTTTGCTAGAGTTGATGGAGTAGCCTTAAGGCTGATCTAAATTACCCCTCTTCAGAGTTGTCATGGCAACAGGGACTGGCTGAGCAACCCAGGCATTTTATCTTTTCCTTGAACGTATTCTGAACAGTGATTGTAGCTATGCCAGCCTCACAGGCTTCCTTTCTTCTGTAGAGCATTCTCAGGTGCCTGGCTAAATTTGTTTCCTGCCTGCTTTACAGCATATGAGTGGTAGATTGCTGTCAAAATGGTTTCCAAAACATGCTGAATGATTTTAATGATGTCAGAACTGTCTTTCTACACTTGGTATATCAATAGGAACATTGTATTTCAGAAAGTACCTTCAGTGCAACAACTTGCAGAGTTTTTAAAAATAATCCTGCTAAAAATTCAGTTCATGTGTCAAATGACCATTTTGTGTTTACCTTTCATAAGTACTGAAATTAATCACTCGCTACAACAGTGCTCTAAAAGACAAGTAAAAATAAAAAGAAAAAAAAAGCAATGAGTAGGGAAAAGAAACCTTCTAGCAAGAATGAAAAAAAAAATCTGAATTCAGCAACCCTATTTCTGGAATGTCCTGGTCCTACCATAGAGACATTCTTTGCACAAACATTAATGATGCTTATTAATGTTGTACAAGTTGTATGTTCTTTCACTTGAAATTTGTCTGCCCTGAAGGATGTAAGGTACTCGGAGAATAAGGAAAGATAATCATGGTCATCCTGGTTTTTTAAGTAGCAGTTGTGATCTGAGAACTGTATTGAGTTTGACGAAGGGAGGACAGAGCTCTGTGTCTTGGCCAGCAGATCATTGTCAAAGAGCAAGGCCCATGGCTTTGCCTCGGATTTTTCATGCTGAAGGTAGAAGGCATGGATGTTTTCTGTAAGAATGACATGGATGAGGTTCTCCTGATCGTGGAAAAACTGTGCTGGATTAGCCTTTGGGGGGATCAGTGGAGAATGGGCTTAATTTTGGCCATTTAACAGGATCGATGAGACAGATGGCAAAGAGCTGAATGGCACATGGCTGTCAGCTAATGGTATTTTGCCCGCACAGCTCTACTCCACAGTCAGATCTGATGATTAAGATATTTGCTGCCTGAAGCAGATGAGTGGAGAAGAGCCACACATGATGCTACCAAAATCACAATTTTTAAGGTGTCAGGGAGCTGGAGTTTGTTCTGACAGACTGCACAGCTCATTTTTACACAGAATACCTAATTCATGGAGCAGTAGGTTTGGCCACACTCCTAACACTAGGATTTGCTTCTATTAGCATATGTAGTGTTTCTAATAATAGTCATTTCTCTCCACTCACCTAATATATTTCAGTTCCAAGTTCAAGGATTTGAGTATGTGGATCCTTGGAAATAAAGAGTAATTATCTAAGAAAATGACCTAGCAGGTTTTTTCCCCTCATACCAGTAGTAATACAGCCTTTGGTTACTGTTCCAGCAATAGCTTTGTTTCAGCAGGACTCTCCTGACAATACATGCTCAGCTACCATTGCTGCTGCCAAAACCAATATGGTTATAAAGATTCTCAGGGAAAAAAAAAAAAGGAATACTAACAGTCCTCATATTACTGGAGCATTAAGGCTCATAGTCAAGTATCCACAGTACCCAAAATAAACCCAGAATACCCAGAAAATATTTGGAATCTAAGCATTGAGCAAATTAATTTAGTTAGGGAGAGCAAAGAGCAAGAATACAATGCAGGTTTACAGTTAGAGATATAAGCTTTGTCATTCTCATTCCTCTGTATTAAATATCTGAAAATGTTTTAAAACTGCACATCAAGAATTGTCTGTGGAGAATGGCAATGAATATTCTCCAAGGGCAAAACAAAGGAAATTTCAAGCTCCCTGAAGAAAACTATTGAACCAAAATGCAAGCAAACAATTTTAAGTGTATAGCCCTTCCAGAAAGAGAAGGAGGAGGAGTACTCATGCAAACATACTTTTCACTGTCTAATCTCATAAATGTGGTAGCTGGAAGAAGAAATATCATTACTCACACTTACTTCCCTTCAGAAAACTCCTTCCCATAACTAAGAACAACAGCCCTTTACTTTTGTGTGCATGAGCAAAAGCATTGTCAGACTTATGCTGTGCAGAAAGTTCTACCAGTGCACTTTGCTTTTATTGGTTTGTGAGTTGGGAGGCTAGTTTGATTAGGTGCATAGCATTTTATTAAACAACAAAATCATGTCTTTAAAGTTGTCTTTTTTTCATAATGAAATAAAGAATAATTGTCACTTAATGCTAACTTCTAAGTGGCTTACTTATAGGCTGAAATGCAAATTCTAATTACTACATCCATCTAAAAGCTGTCCATTTTCTCTCTAGCCCTTTAATAAAGAAAATAGCAAGTAATCTATTGATGATCTGATGACTGCCATTTCTCTTGCTTCTCCTGTAATTTGAGACATCCAGTCTTTCCAATATAACAGTCTACAATGTAAAAAGACTCTTCTATCAAGTGCCATAGAAAATACGTCTTGTCATAGTCTCTTGCAAACTTACTTGAAGATCCTTCGGAGAAGAGACTAGAAGAGCTTCCAAGAGGATAAACAGCAAAACCAGGAAAAATTTGGGTTTTCTGATCAGGAAATTATATACACTAGGTACTCATACAGCATACAACAAACACATTATGAGAGATATACATGTATATGAAAGTATATATTTTTATATACATATATAGCTGCATATATATCAGGCCCTAATTTGTCTTTATCAACCTAAATTGAATGGGCGGGAAATTTCTGAGCCTGTTTTATGCATATGTAGTCCTCATTCACATACTCAATGAAGTGAAGCATTTTGTAATATAGCAGCCTAGAAGAATTTCTGCAGACTACATCCAAATTGCAAATTTAAGACACAAAAGTTTTACTTTCCAGATTCTAACAACAAAAACATTAAATTACTCCGTGGTTTCTTCCATGTAACTCTACAGTTAATTTTCTGAGTGTGAACATTTAGCATGTAAAGCTCTCCTGATTTCAAATTGTTTTCTCGGGCTATTTGACACCTAAGAAATCTTTATCTCTGCACTCCAGAGACACAGACCACCGTAACTGAGGCCTGACACCTCTTCAGGTAATGTGACAGCTCCCAAAGACATGCACATTTGTCTGATAGTCCATCAGCTTATTTAAAAAAAAAAAAAGTTTAAGACAGTTTGTGAATCAATAGAGACAAGTTGTTGGAATGGCAGCAAGTTACCAGAGATTTTTCTACTTGCCTATTTCAAGTTTAGGTACTGACTCTCATGCCTGCTTCATAATCCAGTTCCTTTGACTTGGAAACAAAGGTAAGTGCTCCTGAAAGCTGGTTACAGTAGTCTCTAATTAGTGGGCTACATTTTGGTTTGATTTTTTTAATCTGTTCACAATTATGCTGTGTTTGAAATGTAAAAAATGGAAAAAGATCAGGTGATAACTTAAATAGCTGTAAGATTCATCTACTTTCCTTCTCCTCTCTGAGAAAACCTCACAATTAGTGTAAGAGCATTTTACTCCATCTTCAATATGTTTTGACACTTTTTTGACCGTAGTATCTTAAAAATGTGAGTTCTTTGTAACCTAAACAAAAGCTTCCACTTCCTAAGTAGGTAGCCTGCTTCCACTTCCTAGGTATGTAGCCTACTTCCACTATTATAGAAGCAGTATATTCCCCAGAGAATAGTTGTACAAAACCTGGAGAGGCTGAGCTGCCTGGTCAGGATGTCTACAGCACGTTTTGGATATTGGAGACCTATGTTCAAATACTTGATCTCAATGTAGAGCAAGATGATAAAGCTGGGTCTCGTAATACTATGTATCCCTGAACTAGTGTTTCTTTTCTCACAGACTCCTGTCTGGATTTTGAGAAACTTTTCTCAAAGAAGAAGAAGAAACTTTATTTTCCTCAAAAACCTTTGCTTTCCTTAAAAAAATCACAAACAGTTCTCTGTCAACTCTGTGTCGAGCACCCAATGATCCCCATAGTCTTTAAGTTCCACTTTTTTTGTCCATTGCCTGACCAATTGGTCACCTTCATAAGAAGACGTGAAAGGCAGGGGTGTCTTTCTCTAAAGCAGCTATCATTTTCTAAAGGATTCTGTAGCAAGGGACTGTAATGACAAGAGCAACTACGGTCCACAGGGAAAATATATAGCAGGATTTTATGAGTGGTTTCTGAAATCTCACTTCTACTTACACATTACTGAGTTCTCCAAGTCTGCTTACTCTTTGCCACACAGAATATATAATTTCCTGCAGATTTACTGGTAGCTCTGCAGGCTGGAAGGGTAGCTGAGCAATGGAACTGATGTGTTGTTTCAAGCAGAATTTTCTTCTAAAGTTGTATTTATTTGATTTTATTTGATTTTATTTGATTCAAGATACAGAGGAAAAATTAATGAAGGTTCTGAGTCCATTTAAAATCAAATTAATTTATGCTACTAATTTCTGCTGGAGCAGAATCAAAACCCTGAATTTGTATTTTGCTTAAAAACCTTTTCTTTCTGACATATTTCAGTTTAAGTTCTGGAATCGACAGTTAATCAAAACTGCAATTTCCTGTACCTCCTAATCCACAGGAATGCTCAGGTCACAGAATTCTGAAAAATCCTGAAAAAGGTTAGCACCCAAATACAGACAGAGCTCTTTCACAAATAATACCCTTTCCCCTAGCTGAGCTGAAAGGAGCTATCAATCACCCAGAACGCCTGATATAGCTGTTCACTGCCCAGGAACATCAAAGGCCAGAAAATAATCTTTATGCTGTAGCAGTAGAAAAGCTACTTTAAAGAAGTACGGCTCTCCAACTGTCTCCCCTTACCATGCCAAATTTCTGTTACTGTTTGGGCTGGACTTACACAGAGCCAACAAGTTCATTGTGAGGATGGAAAGAAAGAATTAAAAAGTAAGACTGTACAAGGAATGTCAGTCAACAAGGGTTAAACAACTACCTCTGAATGAGCTGTTTGGATAATGTCTTGGGAGCTGGCACTGCATGGAGGTAAACTTTAAAAAACAAACAATAGAATGAGATTTCTTGATGAACCTCCTGGGTACACTGAAGGTAGAGAATCTAAGACCAATAGTGCCTTAAGCATCAAAGCTCAAATACTTTTAATGATCAGGGCCCTCAATTAGTTACTTTTATTACCATATTTTAATCTATAATAATTGTAACACTATTTGCATACAGAATATCAAAAGAAACAGGCCATTGTAAATCGACATGTATACTTTTTAATTGGCAAAATTCTTCTGAACTGTGAGCTTAAAAGTGCAACTAGACCTATTTTTTAGATTATGTATTTTCTTATTTACTCATTTCTAGAATAGAATGGAAAACCTCTAGGGTCAGTTATTTTAAGTTATTCTAAGCAACAGTTTCTGACAGGTTGCAAATTAACTAGGATTGCAAAGTCACCTTGAAAATCTCATCTCACTAGTTTTCCAAAAGAAGTAAGGAATGAAATACTCTGAAAAAATTGGTGGTATATGTATATGTGTATATGTATATATGTATACGTATAGTGTTATATTTCAAGAATTCTTCAATAAAGCCATTAGACACCTTTGGTGTTCTTACATCCTGTTGTGTGGACATACCTTTCCTCTCTTCACCCTCTTCAAAGCATTACAGAACAGTATGGATTAACTGGGTAGGATTCTCCTGTCTAAACATCGATGTCCAAGGACACTTCAAACATCCAAGAGAACCTACACAGGGCTGGCAAATATAATGTAGCTCCTGCAAGACTCACATGCCCCTGTTGAGCCATCAGGAATCCAGGCAAGACACTTTGGGCTGTCTAAAATGACACTAGATGCCATGTTCAGGCATCTGAATCTTGCCCGTTATCTTTGCTAAATAAGGCTCTGATCCTGCATCTCTCTCACTACTTTCCAGAATCAGACTTTGGCAACATTAGCTGTTTATGATTGTGACATATAAATTATGATGTTATAAAACTTCTGCAGCCCTTTCCTGAGCAGATGGGAAAGTGTCTAGATGCAGCTTTCCTACATGAAATCTCAATGAGTGGATATATAGACACAGACATAGAAAATAAAAGGCAATGAACAGAAAATGGGCACTTGTATATATGTATATATACATGTAAATAAAATGAAATCTCCAAGTCACTTGCACAAAGTAGATGAATCACATCTTACTTGATGCGTTCAGTTAACACTTAATTTCAAAGAATTATTCCTCTGTGTTCAGTACATGGAAAGAAACACAGCAGTGAAATATCCATTTCTTTTTAGCATGCAATCTAACAGAATCAGTCTAATATAGCCATGAACATATTAAATCAACAGAATAGTTAAGACAGAAACAAATCAAAAGATATATTATTTTGTTTCAAAAAAATTCTCACATTTTAAAAAATTCCATCTAAATATAAATACTAAAACCAAATCTGTCTGTAGTGCTGTATGCATTTGGTGGATGTAATATAAATATAGAGAAGAAGATAATTAATTTTACAATTCAGCATCTAAGTCTCTTAAAACATGTCGCTCTTTTTGATGTTATGAGAGGTGATAATTGCAATATACTTTTAGTATAACATATCCACATTGACTACATAGTATACAAATAAATACACTAAGCATATGCTTCTTGCAGTCTGAAAATTGTAGTTAAAGGTATGTACGTTGCTGAATAACTTTCAAAACAAATGTATTGATAGAGTTGAAAGTTAGGATGCAGGGGAGAAGTATAGCAGGTGAAAGAGGAAAAAAGTGTTACTCTTTGTTGAGGAATTTTTGGAAGTATTCATTTTTGGTCTGAATCCACTCTTCTTGAAGCTGATGATAAAACTCTTACAGATTTTGGTGACAAAAAGACCAGCTCCCAGACCTTTTGAAATTTTCTTCCCATCAGTGTAAGTCTCTCCCTTCTGAAGGGTAGCTTCTGTGACTTCATGCTTAACTGAACAAAAGAAAACACTGTTCTGTGACTGCAAGAGAGGAGACAGAATGAGTGAAAGAATAATAACAGAGCAAGAAATAAAGAGCTAGACTTCATGTTATTGTGCAGCTGAAGTCAATGGAGCAACACATGACATGTAAGGAAGAAACCCAAAATGTTTGGCAATAACATATAGATTGTGTACTAGGTATTCTGGAAACATGTGCATTGTAATATTTCATAGTCATTGCCCTCATTATACAGTGGATCCAAAAGTATAACTGAAAAATGGGAAAAATATATATGCACAGAGAGACAATCACTCAGATCTTTAACCTTTAGTTCTCAGACTCCAAGAAGAGTTGAAATATTGCTGTAGCTGTTGCTTTTAGGTAAAAAAAGTTGATGCAATTATTCCCTAGGAATTATGTAGGGCTTTTTGGGATACAAAAGGATATATTACCTATTTTTATCACTCTGCTATTACTTTCATACTAAAATGAATTGTAATTTGCCAAGTTTGAATATACTGTAGTGAAAGTTCTTTGAAATGCTGATCATGCATACAGGATATATTTCTCATCAGTCCTACAGCTTTTGTAAAGACTTTTAAAGTAAATAGTCTTTTGTATGAACTTTCTAATTAACAGTTAAAAGAAACTGAATAAATGCAATAAACTGAGTGACTTGAATATCTCAACATTTATATATCCTTTTTCTAGAACTGGCTTCTCCCTAAAGGACTAAATCTCCCTTGAAGTCCCACTGGTGTGGATGCTTCCTGTCTTTCATATATGTGCTGAAAAACTTCCTTTTTCCTCAAATCCTAGCTACATCAAAACTAAGTTGCTTAAACTACCAACAATTTTGGTGGATCTTTGCAATCCCATTCTTTTTGGGTCAAATGAAGGAGTTATGTCTAAGCACCATAGAATAAGGAAATGTGGTCAGCAATTCAGTAGGCAAACACAGATAACCAAATCCAGTTTCAGGATGACGGAGATCCCCTGGACAATGTTGCTGCTTGATGCTACAGCACTTTAGAGATTTTGTGATTGGCCAACTGCTCCCATTAGACCATGAAAAAATATTCAGTGACCTCAGCAGTTAAAAGTTGGACCAATGAGTCATTTTGAAATTTCTAGTTCATTTTTCAGTACTAGCACTGATCAAAACCCAGGAATTTTTATGAGAAAAATGAGAAAATTCAGTCTGTTGATGCATTTTTATAGTTTCCTTTTGAAAAGAAGTCACTTCTTAATCTAGCTTTTAGGCTGAATATTATCTTATAGAGAAAAAAATCACCTATAAGTCATGTTTACTTCATGCTTAAACGTCACAGATAATTTCTTTTAGAAGTCTGGAAATTTTCATTTTTCTATGTTGCATTTTTAAAAGATCATATTTAAATTACCAATTCCTTTGTAATAAACTAGTACAACCATTTCAAAATTGCACAGAATAACTCAATAGAACTTAAGGTTTTGCTTCTGGAACTGTCCTTACCAGCAACAATGCAAGTTTTCAAATATTATTGTTATACAATTATAACTCAGAAGTTTTATTAATAAACATCTGAGGTGTGGCAATAATTCCTTATAATTAGAAAGTCAAAACAATTACTCTTTTATACCTTATAGCCCAGTGTACAATGACTTTTAATAGCTACTACATAACTATACTTTACAATATAAGTACTTATCACAAAATGGTATATATTAACCACATAGAGTGACAGAAATACAGCTGCATGTGGTTTTGTTTTGTAACAGAGAATGGCAATGCTAATGTGAATACACAGCTGTTGAAAACAACAGCCTTCTCAATAAAAAATTACTTCATTATTACTGTGTTCAGTAAGCCTGTCAGGGGTCTTTTAATGTAAGTGCTTAAATTTAATTAATAGCTGGAAAAAATGTAAACTTTGATACTTTGCTGAAATGTTTCTCAGCATCACCTCACCTTATTTTAATATCATTCATAAAAGGCCTTATTTTAGCAAGGCAAGGCACCATTGTCCAGATTCTTAATGCCGCATAAAAGGGACATTCTAAAATGGATGAGAAATTCCAGTTGAGCCTAAACTTTTTCTTTTTTTTTTTTCTTTTTCCAAATTATGTCTGTATGGTCACTTCTTTATTTCTGGAAGTACCTTCTCAAAGTGAACAGGACTGTCCAAAGTCTATGCAATGATTAGTCTAACAACCTGCTGGCTCTGGTTCAGCAAACTGATCATTATTGGAGGAAGATTGAAAGAGAATTCAAGGCAGAATCTCAGCTTTTACTGCTACTTCACAGATGAGTTCAAGATGAACATGCAACATATTCAGCATATCCCACAGTGACTTATATGTTTCTGATATTATTATCCCCATTACAGCAAGGAGGTCAATTATATTCAACAAGGGAAGTAGAACATTTTTTTTCCTTTCTTCTTTCTATCATTACTGACCAACGGGATGTAATAAACATGCAGACCATGTTTCTTGAAGGTTTCCTCAGCTGATGGGGAACATCTAAAGACCAGTGCACTTTTAACCAAGCAAAGAAGGATGACTGTGGGAGTCCTGGCAGATGCTGTGATTCCCTTAGGCTGTAAGAAGTACAGCCTCATTGTAGAATGACAGAATAGCGATGTTTTCATGGTAGAATGACAGAATAGTGCTGCTTTCTACTTTTCCTCAGCACACAGACCTGTTCATTTGTGACTGCTGACTGATCATTAAACTTCCTGCTATGGCAATGATTTTTGCACTTCTCCATCCCCTGAACTGCAGCTCAAAACAGCTATGGAGAAGGTCTCCTAGAGGATGTTCAGACTGTCTCACTGTTGAGGAGTCAGATGTTTACAGAGAGCCGACTGCCGTGTGGATAAAAGGAGATTCTGGGTAGTTACATTGTTTGTTCTACACCTTTAGAGACAAGAAAAGGCATTAATGCATTAAGGTTTTGTTCTCTGTGAGTGTTACTTTTTTTTTTCTTGAAAAGCAATCTTTGAGAGCAATCATCCAAACCTTTACTCCTTTAAAGTTAAAGGCAGATCTTAGATTTAAAATCTGAGTATATGCTAACTCTGACAGGAGGAAATACACAGATCAGTCAGCAATCAATAGAAGAGTCTGGCCTTCTGCATTTGAATCATGTAAGGCACCGTTACCAGAAAGACCTCCCTGGCTTGTTTTTAAAACACCTCCTTCCCTCTGTTCCGTCTTCCTCTGAAGTGAATTTTTTCCTCCTGCCATTACTGCTGTCACTGCTAAATTATATATGCCCTTGTGTTCTAAAAATTCTGCATCAGCCACGGTATTCAAACACCACTATCTTCTGTGGCTTGCAGCTATATGAAACTCAGGTTTTGAAAGCAATTCTGACTCCTTGAATGCCTCACTATGTATCCTCCAAAAAGAAGGAAAAGCCTCCACTTTGTGTGTAGGAATCAAGTAGGCTTGTTCCAGTGCTGCGTTATTAGCCCCAAGAAAAACATCTTCCACAAGAGAAAGATTTTCCATGGTCCAAGATAATATTTAGGAAAATCAATCTCATTAATCAATGTAGAATTACACTGTAAAAGTAGGGCTATCTCCTCAATTGTTTGAATCTTCTGGAATATCCAACTTCTCTCTGGCAGCTATAAGGATCTTTATTAACTGAGGTCTCAATAATATGAAACATTGTAAGGGGGTGGGGGGCGGGGGGAAGAGTGTACTGAACTGCAAAGGAAAAGTGATTTTACTTGAGCCTAAATATGATCTCAAGATAACCAGCTAAAGTCCATGGTAAATCCAGTGATGTTTTGGCTCAAGGAGTTTGCCTTGAACAGCCCCACAGTCTTAGAAATAGAAAAGCCTTCAGGTGTTTGGTTTTTTTTCCCCCCATAGTACTTCACAGCCTAACACAATCAATAGAACAGTAAGATTTGGAAAAATACAATATCTGTTTGCCTATAATCATATAATGAGAGAGGGAAAAACAAGAAAAGGGAAATATGTTTCCCTCTCCTGGAGGAGGATAATGGTCTCAGGTTTGTGCTGAAACCAACTAGAACATTTTTTAACAACTCTTTTCTAAATTTCTGCAGTTTTCCACTTCAAAGTTAAGCAACTAGATCTAAATGCACCTCACAATATAAGATGAGTCTGAGGTCTGTTAGAGGTGGATTATTGGAAATTGGGCAATTCAAGGAAAAGTTCTTTGAAAAGAGGAGTTTAAATGAAGAGTGTCAACACCCAACTATAGACCTGTTACCACAGTCCCAAGAAGTCACTTTGTTGCAAAAACCTAACAGTGCATATTTTTACCAGATCTAAATTCCACCAAAGTCAGTAAGAGTTTTTGCATTGCCCTAAGTAGGCTCTATATCAGGCCTGAGTTAGGGAAAAGAGTGCCTCAGGACAGTCATCAGTGCAAAATACTCTTACGTTGAGGAAAGTGGTGTTTTTACTATATTAGTGGTACAGACTATGTTGGTGCCCATCAATACTGGCAAAATGGATGCAACCTTTTCCAAAATACAGCCTTAATTCAGCTAAATAAAATAGGATTTTCTCTGCTGACTTCCCAGAGGAAAAGAGAAGTATGTCTTTCTTTACTTGCTAACTGCCAGTCATGCTGCAATGAGCACAGACATCATGAGTCACTCTTCTCTGAGCTCTAATCTCTGCTCATAGTGACAAATGAACCTAGAAAATAAATCCAGTTTGGAATCTTCAAATCTTTTGGGAGTTACTTTTTTAGGAAAAAAATTAAATAAGTATATTGCATGCTTAGAATACTAAATCAGAGGATGTAAAATTGTGAGTATATTTAAATCAAATGTCAAAGAGCCTGCACCTGGTATGATCTTCCAATCTTGTAATGAAAATGTAAGCTAACTCCAAAACATTTGGAGCCCTTTTAAGACTACACTTCTAGGCTTATGACAGCCTAGCTCTTGCCTTTTGTAGGATACCACAAGTTACAAATAAACACAGTTCATATCTCTTCTACAAGTTATCAGAAGACGCATATACTATAAATGCCTTGAAAAGGAGTCACAATCTATGACTTGATGTACAATCCCTTCCCAAAAAGGCTGCTATCTTCCTATGTTCATACTATTATTTTCCAAGATGTACTGAACCAAAATGTTAGTCACCCAGCTTATCTTGTTTATCATCTATATATCTATCTAGCTAGGTACTTCCTCTGTCACTACTTTATATGGCAATTACTAGCTATTCCACTAGCTTTCTTGGTCTGAAGTCTCCCTCCAAAACAGTAAAAGGAGGTCTGCCAAAATAGAACTAACTTCCAGAGTGTGTAAGAGGTAAATATTCGAGAGACATTCATATTCCACATTCTAACTGATTTTCTCTCTTAATATCAGCAGAAATATTTTTCTATAACTGCCTCTCTCATGGGATCCACCATAGTCTGCAGCAATACTATACATTTTAGCTTTGCTTATATTTTCAACAAAGTATTAAAGATCACCATCAACTTAAACACTCTCCTCCTTAAAAATGTCACTGATAATTTGAAAAGTTGTAACAGAAAAATACTAGTCTTAATTAATCTGCAGATTTGCTACCATTGTAACTACTTTGGTTGAGGATAAAACTTTCCATAAAAATGGAAATAACTACATCACTGAAATTGGCACAAATCCTGCTTTGCGAACAGATGTATCAGAAAAAAATGATTATTGTAAAAGAATTTATCTTCTTGCTGCCTTTTACACTATGTTCAGTACACACTTAGCAGATAGGTTACACAACTTTCGCCACTACAGTCACAGTTGTACAACTGATGTATTTAAAGAAGACCTTATAAAAACAGCATGCCATTTCTCTATTCTCCTCCTAACCTTGCTGCTTGAATTTATTTTATAGCATGTCATCTTTATTTCTCTTATACATGGTCTTTCATACAGCCAGTAAAAAGAAAAACTAGATCTAAAATAAGATTAAATTGATGAAAAAGCATCACTTCCCATTCAAAAGTACCACTGATATGTCCAGTATCAAAAGCTGCCTTTAAATTTCCTCTGGATTTGACTAGCTTTCAATTTCATAACACTTCTTCAAATAAGCAAAGGAAATGAAGATCAAATTAGTGAAATCCAGTAGTTACATTGAGTGCAATGGTGGGTTTTATTTTTATGATAGGCAATAGCGGCATTCATGAAGTTGCAAAGACGTGTAAGAAGTCTACAACCTTTGTAATTATAAGACTTAATACTGGTAAATCCTGCCAAAAATCTCTCTGCTTGCTAATCACCCTGCAAGGTATTTCTCATTTGTTAATGTTAAGGTGCTACAATGTGCTTGCATTAGGGCTTAAAATACAAGAAATCATAACTTTAACCTCCTCTGAAAAGCTCTCCAGAAAATTACAGGAAAACTTAACTATCCAGCAGAATAAAACATATGGTTATGCAATTGCGAGGAGATTGATGTAACATTGGTTTTAACTTCTAAATTTATTTCAAACTTTGAAATGCAAGTGTGGACTTCTTTTTCATGATATCAGAAAAAAGTAGCAATCAGAGCAAAGCTGAAGCCCACAACTACAGTACAGTTTCAGAGTGTGTGACAGAGGGTGCACTTGAAAAATGTGGGTGCAGGAGGGTTATCAGAACTTTTGGCTTGAACTGAGGTGCATAACCTCCTAGAAAATCAATACAGAGAAAATGGTAGTTAAACTCTTCATTCAGTGCTCTAACTTCCTCTCTGAACATGCCCAACTTTTAATGTGAGGAGACACTTTTCTCTTTTCAGTGGCTTGAGAGTGAACAAAGGTGCCAAAGTAGCATATGTGAATCATCAGCCTTTACCCCTGCTGTATAGTGCAGCTGTGAAAAGTGCATTCACAGAAGTAGAGAAGAGCAGAGGAGAGGTTGTAGGATAAAATTGGTATTGTCTACCACTGCCAAAGGCTTTGCAAAGTGAATAATCTGCAGAGTAGAACTGCTGTATTGTGACTGCTACCAGGCTAGAATATGAAAACATTTATTATTTCATTCATCTTCATTAAAAGTAAACAAGTCTCTGCATCAGGAGAAGAGCGGGAAAAACACACAAACACATTCAAATGTACACACACTATCAGTTTTGAAATTCAGACCTAAAGTGACTTTCAGTGCAATCCAGGCTGATTGACAAATTCAGTGAAAGCTATTGACAAGCTGATCACACAGGCTGAATAATTTTCATACAGACAAAAGAAGTTTTCTTAAAATAGATGAAAAAGACAACCCTGTCACAACAAGCAAACTTCTGAGGTCTACATTTTGTCAAGTGCTGTGTCAATGTAAGAATCCTTCAGTGTATTATTTACTCTCTATAACACTAAGATGAAAGATATAAAGTAATATAATCTGTATTTTATGATTCCTCCATCTAGGCTTGACACTCATGGAAAGGTTATTTCAATTTTAAGTGCAAAACTGAGATACAGCATTCAATATAAAATAATAACAATATTTTTTTTCAAACGCTTTCCAAGCTACACAGCTGTCCCCCTAAAATTTGAACTTCATGCTTGTACTCTGTCGTGGTCACAGCTTATACTAAAGAAGTGTGAATCAATGCTGTGCATAAAGGTTCAATCTTGTTTTCACAAACTCTGTTAATAAGGTTTCTGGATTCGTTCTGCCTAACTTCAAGGGAGGTGACTACCCTAACCTCATTATCTATCTTTCCTCCATGTTCAATACAGCAGGGGAGACAAAGGGATACTGTCACAGGCACATTTATTTCCCTTTCCTCCATCGCCTGTCCGAGGTGGCTCATGTCAGGAGAAGTGAAGGCCACCTGCTTAGTGGTTGTCAGAGACGTCAGTGCAACCTCTCCAGTCTGACAGACACACAGAGCCCAGCCACGCGTTTTCTACTCCAGCCCCACATCATCAGCAGCATGGGAAAAGAATTTGGAGGCAATTTTTTTTTAACTTCCATTGCACTCTTGAAACTCCATATATCCTAACTATAGGGCAAGTTCTAGCCTATTCAGGAATGTTTGGAAAATTTAGAAGATGGAGGAAGAAGAGAGTTTTAAGATTAAAACTAATAAAATCTGAAAATACAGATAATATACAAAACTGTTTTTCAGAGTTACAGCAGCAGACTATAATCTTTACCTGCTTTAAAATGTACTTACTAAGCCTTAGTTAAAAAAAAAGGGAATCATTAATGTTTTTCTAAAGCTTTTCTGTGTCATTTTTTCTGCATTTTTTCAAATACCAGCATCATGGTTTATTAAAAGAGCACCATCTTCTGGCAGCTGATAAAGAACAGATCCTTCATAGATGTAGGAGAAAGGCTTAAAATCATTTACAGAATTTAATGAAAAATTGATCCTGAGTAACCAATGTCTGTAGCTGCATTCCACAGAGACTTTGTGACATTTTTATTTCAGAGTAATTTGTTACTTGTTAACCCTGATTTCTAACCTTTTGTCAGGAATCTTAGTGGTTATCGAATTAAAATAAAAGGGCGACAAATTAGAACAATCCTGAAGAAGGCAAATAAATGTATATGCTGACAGCAACATAACCACAGAAAGACAATATGCTCTCTCAGTTTGTGTCAGGTCAGGCTCCTGGTTGTGCTCTTTAAAAAAGAAAGAAAAAAGGGGGGACAAAACAAGCACTGAAAATGTAGTTCAGCTTTTCTGAAAGAGAAATGCATTTTTCACATCTTGTCTCTCTGTCTTCCCTGTAGCTCAGTATTATAAAAAGATAGTCAACACCAAAGAAGGAAGATGGCATCCTGTGCTTTATAAATTTTAGCAGTAGCCTCACCTTGATTTTATTACTAAGAGGCTTAGCCTCACTTGTTTTGCTTTTTTTAAGGGAGAGCATTGAAAGAAAAATAAGCTGAATCCCCAGGCTCTTCTCCCATGTTCGCTCAATGATGGCACATCGGCTTGGTGTTACAGCCTCCCAGATCTGAGGAGAAATCAACTTAGGAGAGTCATCACCTCTCTTTAGTGTATTCATAAACAGAACAATAAGACTCTATTGCATTAAGAGGTTGAAGGTTTGCTATACTAAAATGTTTTCACATAAAGAATAACTGAAATGGTAACTGAAATGCCAACTTCCATTTTTTTAATCAGCCCTGTGTGAAAAAAGATGACCTGAAAATGGAGAGAGATCTAACTGTGGAATCAGTTCTTCAGAGACCTCTGAAACACTGATCCTCCATAATGACTTCCAGACAAAAGGTTAAATATTTTAAAGTTTGAAATGGAATATCTGGGATAATAACTCCTGCAAAAAACAAGAAATGAAATAGGAATGCCCTCTGGTTTATAGCCATTTCATGACTAGTAATTAATTGAACATTCTGACAAATAGAATGAAAACTGTGTTTCAGCGAAATAATTATTGAATGTCCACTCTTCAATGATATTAGAAAAACAGGGAAAAATGTAATGTATAAAATCCATCAGGTTTTCTAGATTATATTTTTCTTAACTTTATATTGATTTGTATCTGAAGCTGTACTTAGTAGATTCACTGAAAAAAATTCAGACACTTCCCAGTGACACCTCTAAAATCATATTTAGACATATATTTAGACATATTACTTTATTGCAGATAAACTGATCATAAAAATCTAGGCTGGAATTCAGAGGAAAGCTTTTAAAAATACAAGCAGTAGAATCTTTCAGTTGGTGCTGCCATTAAAATATCTCAGTATTTCTGACTTCAGTGTGATTATATTTGCAGACCCACATGCTGGTAATGAAGACTATTTAAAGTAGTCTTGCCAAAACTGCATTAGATTCAGTGAAAAGTGCACTCATTGCTACCGCTGAGAAGTACTCTCCTTTTACACTGTCTGTGACAAGTCCATCCAAAGAACCACAACAGCTGTAGATTTCTGGAGAGGTCATCTGCTCACGGCTTGATCAAGAATGTGCATGCAAAATGTGATGTTACTACTCAGATCTAAAGGGATTGACCACAGCAGACTGCCTAAAAATACAGACTCTTTCAAATTATCAATAATCAAAATACATCCTTGTAACTATTATTATCTGTGCAGAGCTTTCCTGGCTACATATACAATATTAATGAAAAGCTCTCTGAGGACTGAAGGTGCTCTCGTCATCCTGGGTTTTACTAAGAATGCTGAAGAAATCAGAAACAATGAAATTCTGATCTCAATTTGGTTTGGGTTTCTGTCTGCCATTAGAAGTCCCATTTATTCTGATCAGTTATCCTCATCTGGGATGCCGGTTAAGTCCATTTCCAGTTATACTGTGTCTACTGCATACTACAGAAAGTACCAAACACTATTAAAAGTTGCAAATTATTCATTCTAGCATCCGCTAGTAGTTAGTTATCTGTTCTTTTCATTCCTTGTACTGAAAATTATCTTTACTTTAGACAAATCTGTAAGCTTCATGAAAATGAGTTTGAATAAAAGTGATTTGGTTATTCCTGTGTACAATGATGGAGAGAAAAATATACTCAAAATTTTATGCATTTAAAGTCTTTCAAACAAAACAAGTGTGTTGAAAGAAAATGGATATTATGTAGGTGTATCTCTGTAAGATATTAGCCATATTCTTTTCCAAAAGAAATTTGTGTTGGTTTCAGGAGATTATGAAAGCTGAATATCAGTGAAGTACGTAATCATCTGCAAAATCTTGGTGTAATGAAGAAAAGACATATTGTTCTTAGACCCAGAGTACATACGGCATGTAAGAATGATCACATTCAGAAAAACTAGATTCCAGTCTTGTCTCTGCTGGGTGATCACAGGCACGTATTTAATTTTCTCTACTTCAGTTCTCCCCCTGAAAAATGGTGATAACATAACTTCCCCCTCTGAAGACTGTTCTGCTTAAAAAGCATGTCAGAACATATCACTATTTCAATGGAAAAACAAGTCTGCAGGAAACTCAAATATGGGGCAGACCCTCTGAAATCTGGTCATTGTTCCTCACATGAAGCTCACCTGCTGTGGGGTTTCTCTCCCCTGTCCTCAGCTCATTTATATTGTACAGGACAAAGGTATTTGTAATTGCATGTCTTGCAATTTGGCTTGAACCACGCCTGCTTCTATGGGGCCATTGGGGTCTGGAGTGGGCTGGTCTACATTAACTATATTTCAAATACTGGATCACAATAAATAAATCTCTCATGAAACTTCAATCATGTGGTTGTATATACAGTCAGAAGAGTGCGGAAGTTCAGGCAGGTATTTGCATGGCTAAAAATCAGGAAAGATGACATCTTATAGCATACCTAAAAAATGCCAAATGCATGAGGAAGCTGGCTTCAGGGAAAATGATGTTGCTACAACGTAAAGAAGAAAGAGATAAAGATACAAAATTTTGTCATAAATCGTATTTCATTAGATGTGGTTTTAACTATACATAAAAATATTTTTAGAGACAGAGAGAACAGCAAGCTCTCAATCTATTAAATACATTCATTTTTCACACAAATTATCTCTGTAAAATATTGTGCTGTGTCTTAACACCTCATACCGGTTCTAAATCATCTGTGCTTCTAAATTTGAAAATGACTGTGGAAACATCTATCCTCCTCATTTTCCCATAATATAGTTGTTTAATCCATTACCTCTACCGATTCCTTTTTATGGAGCTGTTAATGTGTCAGGGCAGAGCTGAGGCTGTGCCAGGACAGAGGAGGTCTCTCCTGTCACAGTTTCCTGAAGGTGAAGCTCTGCTCCAGCGCTGTGACCCAGCCTGAACCTGGGAGCCATTGGCCCAACACACATAGGTATTAAACAGCTGGCATTATCTATCCCTCGGATATGATCAGCAAGGAATAATAAATGAAAACAATACACATGAAGTGACATACAATCTTTCCGTGACTCTACAGGCACATTCACAAGCCTGCTGTACCCAATTTAGAGAGGGTTGTCCTACAGAATAAACAGGCTAAATCAGCAAACAGAATCAGTTTTTAAAGATTTTCACATAGCAGGCTTTCCCAGATTCTTCTGTGGCACTTAGGTGTAACTCTGGCTACTTTGAGTCTTAAAAGCAGGTATGTGACTGTCCTTTATAGATGGAAAAAACTATGGCATGAAGGATTAAAAACTGGGAGTTTAAAAAGCTATCACATTTTGTAGAACTGCTGTGCAGTAATAGCTTCCTACAGTAATAGAAAACTTTTGATTTGTGTATCTTTGATTAAATCGGTATGAAATCCTAGAGAGGGATGGATTTGGCTGTGTTTTACACTACTTCTCTCAAGTTTTCTATCACCATGTCCCACCTCTTTTTTCCAAGGTGCTGTCAAAAGGATGCTCAGAGCTCTCAACATTCAGGAGCAAGGTTGGAAGAGGACAAGAAAATGGTAAAAAGAATGGAAAAACTGTAAAGGGAATAATTTGTCCAGCAGATGGAAGACCCTCAGACAAATCATACAATATATAAAACCTGCTCTGAGAAAATCATCCCAGTCAAAAAGAGAAATAAACCATTGTCCTGTGTAATCATTAAAGAGCAGCACCTCTATGCACATCTGGAATCACATATACCCTGAATGCTTCAGAAACAATAAAACAGGACCACCTATTAAAATTCAGTATCTTTTTTCCATATTATTTATTTCATTTGTATTACTGATGCAGTGTAATAAGCACAAATTAATCATAGAAGCTTCAGGGACTTATTTCACAGTGTATCAAGTAATTATATATTGAAGGTGCTGAAATAACAGTAACTTTGATGTAACTTCCCACATAGGACCTGCAAAAGAAACCACTAGAACCTAGAAAATAAGAAAAACAAGACAATCAGGGAGAAAAACAATTATAAAGGAATAGCCAAGACTATATTGCTCTAATGTTCTTTTCTTTGCATTCTTAAGAGATTCAAACTGTTCAAAAAAATAACAAAGATCAGTCAGAAAGGGAAGTGAGGGGGAAAGGGTTATCATTTCTATTAAACAGAAAGCCTTATAAAGGATTAACCCTACTGTTCATTATGCATATTAAAATATAAGAGTATAACATAATTTAACTCATTTTAGCTTTCCATTCTCTTCCTATCCCTCTAAGAAAGGGCCTCTATACTGAAGATAAGCTGATTAGAAATACACAGATGCTGCAAATAAAATATTGCATATCCAAACAAAATAAACGTAAGGCTTACGCCAGGATAAAATATTAATTTGTCAGTAAATGTGTAATTTTAACTGGGCACAGATTTGGCAAGGAGGCAAAAAAAGCATTCACACAGAGGAATTCCATGCCAGAAAATAAAGAAACTAAACTGAAGAAGATAAATTGCACCACATCAGCAAGCCGGCCAGCTGTAGCATCATCTTGTGCTAGCAGGAACTCAGGGCCAGCTCACAGATTTGTTCTGTTTTTGACAATGGCACATCCCTCAAAGAGATCAGAATACAATAAATAAATAAATAAACAAACTAACAAACAGACAGACATATTAGAGTTACAGCCAGAAAACAAAGCATTGACATTTTGTTAAAACAGATTAACATACCCTGGATCTGTAAAATGTGCTCAGCAGAAGACAGACCTGCAGCTGTCTTGCACAGCCTTGACAGTTTTTTTACGGAGCTTTGAATATAAAACAACTTCAAGGGAAAAAAATACCTTATTTATTATGGCAAAATTGCAGCTACAGTGCTTCCTATCATTGTCTGTACACAGGAGGTACAGGGAAGGGTGGTGCTGCTGCCCATCTACTGACTTCTGCTGTGGTGTAAATTTCAAGCCCATAACGGACAGCACTCAGTAGGAACATAGTTGTTACCCTCACCTCAGGAATGAAGGATTATGGCTCAAGAGGCAAGTACATAATCAGCTCTTGATGTTGAGGCCAGAGTTTTGCAGGAAAAGCAAAATATAACTACAGTGATCCCAAGCTTATCTTAAGAACAGATGTCTTCCATTTACTCTCCTTCTCTATGCTGACAACAAAGTAACCCCTAAAAGCACACAGGCATTTTCTGCTTTGTTTGTGGTATTATCTAATTTATTTTTACTCACAGATAGCTACCCATCTCTTTTTGTATGGGACTAAGCTGTGTTTTGAGCAATGTGCATCCACACTCATCACTCAAAAGTGCAGAAGGTTAACAAAATAAAAAAGAAAAAAAAAAGGAGCATAATCACAACCACCCACAGTAAACTACTGAGCCCCAGCTATATGGGAGCATCATGTGGGTTTCTGAGGAAAATTAAGTGTGATATGGAGCCCCGCACTAGTTTCTAAGCTCCCACATAATATTAAACTCAGGAACACTGTGAAATGCTGGGACATTCCTTACAAGAACTTCATTTTCTCTAACAATGAACTAGGAAATTATTGTTGACCTTGCCACCATGCATTGTAAAAGATACTGGATTTTTTAATGGATCAGTCCACTAAAAGACCACTATTTAATGTTCTCCTTTTTAAGTCTAATGAGTAATGTACAATATTAGAATATGAGTTAATTTAGATAAAGATGTTGTATTAACTTTGTCTAGCAATGTTGAGTTAACTTTTTCTGCTGCTCTACTAGCAAAACTATGCAGCAAGTGAAGAGAAGATTTACTTCCTCTGCTCACTTTGCATTGTAATATGTGTTGAACACAGCTGAGTAGGACAGGAGACTTAGGTACCATAAATAGATATCAGAAGCCAAATCATCATTACTCTGTACCAGCAGAAAACACCTAGATGATTTGTCTACAGGTGAAATCTAAATGAACTTATATAATTTTTTAATAAAATTTACAGCTCCTTCAGAGGTTCTCCTTCCCCTCTACTCTGCCCTGGTGAGACCATATTTGGAATATTGTGTTCAATTCTGGGCCCCTCAGTTCAAGAAGGACAGGGAATTGCTTGAAAGAGTCCAGAGCAGGGCCACAAGGATGATCGAGGGAGTGGAGCATCTCCCTTCTGAGGAGCAGCTGAGGGAGCTGGGTCTCTTTAGCTTGGAGAAGAGGAGACTGAGGGGTGACCTCATTAATGTTTATAAATTTGTAAAGGGCGAGTGTCAGGAGGAAGGAGCCAGGCTCTTCTCTCTGATGTCCAATGACAGGACAAGGGACATAGGACGTTCCATGTGAACATGAGGAAAAACTTTTTTACTGTGAGGGTTACAGAACACTGGAACAGGCTGCCCAGAGAGCTTGTGGAGTCTCCTTCTCTGGAGACATTCAAAACCAACCTGGACGCATTCCTGTGTGACCTAGTCTAGGTGATCCTGCTCTGGCAAGGGGGTGGGACTAGATAATCTTTTGAGGTCCCTTCCAACTCCTGAGATTCTGTGATACAGACGCAAGAAGAAGTAAATTTACAGTAAGTATAACATCCTACATGGCAAATATTTGAGATAAGCCAGGTTACTGATTGAATTTGTTGGAAAAAGATTTCATTAAAGAAAAAAAATCCATACCTGAAGTTGTTAATCCTGCAGTGGAACTGTTGCAGCTTGCATATTTCATTGTAGAACTGAGGCCAAAGTTACAATATACATGCACATTGTACTAATTCTAAATTTAGAGAATCATACAAGATTTCATCTTTTTCTCACCACCAAACTTTCAATTGTAAACATCTATTAAAAGTAACACAGCCTTCTGTAGTGCCTGATTAAAAAAAAATGCATAATGGCTATTATCAGTCAAAAACAAGACCATTATTGTCTTCTGTATGTTAGTCTATGCTAACTTTAAATAAAGTTCTTATTAGCTTTGTGAGTTAAGAGTAGATTTAGATCTGCTGGCTTCATAGGGGTTACCTTAGTTCAGTTATTTAATTTTTTTCCTCCTTAGATCACAACTGAACATCTGAGAAGGCTATTTTACACCAATATTCTCCTGATAAATGAACCGAATACAAGTAACTGTTTCTCAGATAATGCCCTTTCAGTACAAGGATGATAAAGAAAATGGAGTAAAGGTAGCAAAAACATTTGACATTTATTTAGCTGGAAGTAACTCTAGCAACTTTGATGACCTCCAGCCTTTAACTTCCCTTTATTATCTGGACCAGTTTTTTACTTCTGAGTAAATTTCTTGCAAATAATCATGCAAAATATATTTACACTGAAGTTCACAGAATCACACAGAATCACAGAACGTTAGGGATTGGAAGGGACGTCAAAAGATCATCCAGTCCAATCCCCCTGCCAGAGCAGGAACACCTAGGTGAGGTTACACAGGAAGGCGTCCAGGCGGGTTTTGAATGTCTCCAGAGAAGGAGACTCCACAACCTCTCTGGGCAGCCTGGTCCAGTGCTCTGTCACCCTCACTGAGAAGAAGTTTCTTCTCCAATTTAAGTGGAACCTCCTGTGTTCCAGTTTGTGTCCGTTACCCCTTGTCTTATCATTATTTGTCACCAAGAAGAGCCTGGCTCCATCCTCGTGACACTCACCCTTTAAATATTTATAAACATGAATGAGGTCTCCCCTCAGTCTCCTCTTCTGCAGACTAAAGAGACCCAGCTCCCTCAGCCTTGTTTGTGCAAGTATTAGTATACTTGTTTCAAATCCCTCCAGTATTCCCAGAACCTCCTCTCCACAGTCTCGAAGCATCAGGCCAGGCTTGAGACATAGCAAAGGAGAGGGATCAAGCGGTTGACTGAAACACGGTCTGCCTCTCTCTAAAAACAGGATGAGGCAGTTTGCCCCAGTGAAGACCTACTCACTGGACAAACTACACAAGACTTACACTTTGGAAAAAGCAAGCTCCAGTGCCCTTCCTGCAATTCTTCTGGCCAGATATTAGCTTTCTCTTTTATCCCTGAGAAGTAGAGACTGCTTGAGCGATGTGTTGAACAAGAGCTTCTGCGATCCTCTACTAGGCTGGCCTCCCTACCAGTATGAAATATCCTCAGAAGCTCTGGGCCAGTTGTTTCCTGGCTGTACAGGCTGTGCCCTTCTTTGCAGCACCTCTTTCTTTTCTGGGACCCACGGTCTGGCTTCTACTGCCACCACCCTGCCAGTGTCTGAGTCTGGCTTGCAATTTTCTATGTTAATAATGCATGAAAAAGTAAAAGGACTAAGTTCTGCCCCTGAAGTATTTTCTATAAATAGATATCTCATCCACAGGCGCACTGATAGATACTGTACAGCCTTGCCTTCCAAGTGTCTCTGGTGTCCCCTGTCCTTCCCACATGTTTCATCAGTATCTCAGTCTACTCATGTTTTACATTCTCATCTAGTCATTGCCAAACTTCTCTTCATATAAAATGCTTCCAGTCTTTATTCACTGATGCACCAAATCTTGCACTGTTCTTCTTTCATTCATTAAAAATTCCCTTGCAGGGCACTTATTGTTTTTATTGGTCTCAGGAGTAGTTTTAAGCAGCCTCTACTCTGAGCCCTTCTGCTAGTTGTATTGTTTGATATTGCATGCTTACCAGATTGTACAGTGATAATTCAAAATGTCACAAATTAATCAGGGTCACCATTAAATGAAAGAATTCCAGAAAGGCTGAATATTGGAAAAATACTCCTTGTATTCAACATACATTACTTATTCCCAAAATTAAAAACCTAACACATGAGTTAAAAAGGGAAATGGGAGAAGAAAGGATAATGTATTTGAACAGGAACAGGAAAGGTGTTTTACTGACTTGGAATCTACTGGTGCTTACAGTCTGTCTACCTAAATGTTTCAAATGCAGATGCCATTACCCATTTCATAGTAGTCTGATTTCAGTTTTCATACTGTCTAGTTCCCCTGGTGACTGCTACCTGATATCAATTCAGAGCAAAATTGCATGTCACTCTGCCGTCTGTTCTTAGCTGCTGTATGCCAGTCTGAAATGGTTGTATTCCCGTGGTGGGTGAATAAATCCTATTTACCTATATCTCCATGGATTTGTGATACCTAATTACTGCCTGTAAAGCTCTCTGAGATCATTGATTTAGAAAAACAGCCCTCCAGCCATCCCAAGATCCATAACACAGTGCTCTTAATAATGTCTTAAATTTAAAAGTCCTGTAGTACATTTTCTCTGAATAGAGCTGCAAAAGAACAAGAAAGTAGTTACCGTCATGCCTGCTTTTTTTTTTTAACATCTAGATCAGTCAATTCAACCATCATAGTAAAATAAATCAGGCCAACTCCAAACATCTCCTAATGCTGCAGAACCATTATCTTCCACACAGAGCATTCACTCATCCTCAAAGCACAAATTCAGTTCCTCATAATACCAGTCTGTTACCAAGATCCAAAGAAGGTCTTTGACAGAAAACGTGTATTCTGTATGAAGTGTACGTATGGACTGTAGAAGCACTTTGAGTCTCCGTTGTTTGCCTCCTGACAAACTGGAATCAGGCATTTGTAGTATTTTATTTTTCATTTTGCATACTGAAACATCTCTGTAGTTGAGACTCCAAAGAGAAAATCCTAAATTACCTCAAATGAAGTACAAAGAAATCCAAGATCAGATTTTGGCTCTAAAGCTTTAGCAATACACTAACTCTAGATCTCACAGGCCACAGAAATGGTTAAGAATTATTTCTAAGATTTCTTATGGACTGCTGGAGGAAGAGTGGAAGGAAAAAGCAAGAAAAGCAAAAAAAAAAAAATACTTCATGGAGACTACCAAAATGAGGTGCATTGTTGTCAGAAGAAAATAATGCTGTGTATCTCTGGAACTCCCTACATGAAAAGAGGCTAAGATACTGAGGTGTAATTTTGGCAATATTGGCATTTTAACAGTTACAGACACCACTACATTGTGTGAATCTTTAGCTGCTCTGTAAAAGATTTTTCCAATCTTTTTTTTTTTAATCCATCAAGTCCTCAACGACTATTTCTGAGAAGTATGCACAATTTCACTTTATATCTTTCCAGATTCACCAACAGAAGATTTATTTTATGTATCTCCAGAATCATAAATGTTCATCTACTTTTCCTTATTAAAAAATCAGTTTGTTCACATAACTTGCAGACCTGTGGTTTACTGTAGATGATTATGATCTGTAATGTCTCACAGCAGCAGAAACACAATGCAGGCATTTATTAGCACATCTGTCATTTGTTCCCATTTAATAGCATGTTCCATATACTATAAATGAAAATTGTCTACTTATATATAAAAATTTAGAGCCAGAAATCTTGGTATATAGATATATTCCCCTAGAAGTTTTAAAAAAAAAATCAGATTCTTTGTCCTAAATGAAATATTACTTCAATCAATAGCAACTAAAAAGAGGATTTTTATTCTTCAAAATCAATGCCATGTCTAGTTATTCTAAATATACAGACATATATATATAAATCCTAAACTCACAAATTCAGTTACAAAAAAGTGAATTTGTTTTCTGATCTGTTACCCCACTTTCTCCTGTATTTCTTTATCGGAAGCATTAAAAGTAATCTTTTTTCTCAAATACTTCCCATGGTGTTGGTGACTCAACTGCTACCCCCAGTGATTTCCGACACTGTCCAATTGTTCTAGCTGTTTAAGACTTTTTCTTAATGTCTAACTTAAGCTTTTTCTTTCCTAGCTTCAGGCCATCACTTCTTGTCATGCCATCTTCTGGGACTGTGTAATTCCCTTCATTCAATTTTATTGTTACCTTGATGGTGTTTATAGACTGTGATCATGTTCCTCCTGAGCATTTTCTTTCCCAGACTATAAAATGTTATTTCCCTTAGCTTATCCTTGGACTGAATTATTCTTGTTGAATCTCCTTGTATTTTCTGGCTCCCTCACCACATCCCTCACTTCAGTATCAGAGGTGCCTGCAGTTTGTCAGGCAACATGCTCAGTGGCACATCAAGCTCCTTCACATCATTCTGGAGCATTATAATGATGCATGAGTTTCTTCATAATGTTTGGCTGCATTCTCACTTAGAGACTCTGGGCGAGGAGGGGAGGACCTGGCAGACAGGGCCCATTTGGAGGTGGGATGGGCTGTGTCTGCAAGGTCCTGCCCTGTCTGCCCCCAGCCTGGAGCAGGGCAAACCATGGTAGCAGCAAGCAGCAGCCCCAGCCCTGGGCATCAGGCTTTTCCCTGGGGATGGGAACAGGTCTTGACAACTGGTGTGCTCACTACTTTCTTGCCCTAACATTAACTTGTTTATAATTTTTGGCAGTGCACTTCATGCTACTTTTCCTTTATTGGTATGGTCAGGTCATTTTGCAATTAGCTTTTGTCTCTCAGTGGCTTTCCTACTCCAGCTGGTATCGGTTTCCAGAGAATCCTTCTATTTTGCTGGAAACAAGCAAGGGACTAGCTGGGGACATGACTTAGAAATCAATGAATTGTCCTGAGCTGGAAAGCTCAGTCTCTCAAATCAAAAGAAGTACTTCCTAAATCATTAATATGAATGTTGTAAACAGTAATGAAATATCAGATTAAAATATATCATTGGAGAGATACATTAAAAAAAATATATCTTTATGAAAGCTCCACTTCAATCAAATTATCTTCTTCCAAGGAAAAACAGCTTCACTGAGAAAAATATATTTGTTCTGCTCAAGCGTAGTGAACTGGTCGAAAAAAAATGCAGTAACTGTTGGATAACTATAAAATAAACTATTAACAAATATGATTGGCTAGGTCTCTCTGATGTCACCATTGTTATGAATACAGCATGCTATGGTCATCTAAACTAATCTGAATTAAAAAATATCCTTACAAAGAAGCAAGCCAGCAATGGGAAATTAATAACAGAGATAAGCAAAAAGTGGGCACGTTTCTGAGCATTGTGCTACTTTGTACCACAATAGATGCTATCTGCAAACATAATCATGATTTAAGTTACATTTTATTCTACAGAAGTGTAATTCCTTTTACTTCAGTAATCCTATTGCCGTTTCTAACCCTGTTAGGCTCTTTTCTTTGCTATTTCTCTGATAGACATCAAATCCATGCTGCAATATTTTGGTACAGATCATACAATATGCTATTCTACAACTGATAGATAGAATTCCTCTACTGAACAGACTTTACCAGATAAATCAGGTTATTGAGGACAAGGGGTTGCTTTTGTATGACAAAATCACTTCAGTAAACCTATCTAGCTCATTAGCTACCAAGGGCTATTTTCCAAAAAGCGGCATCTTTTTCAAAGAAAAGATAAAGATAAGTGACAATGTGCTGGGCCTTAATACAGTGATGCAGAACCCAGAGCACACATGCCAGGAGAGTCACATAGTGCCAGTGGCACGTTCAAAAACCTTCCCCATCTCCTCACCACCTTTCCTGATTTTTGTTTTTTTCTTTTTATATAATCAGTTGGTAAGGGGTTAACACAGCTACCGCAGAAATCATGTGGATTTGTGTAAACAGAATAAAAGAATAAGCTGATCATTTTTCTCTGGGTGTGTGCCCTATCAAGGGTGGATTTTTCTGGGAGAAGGAGAAATATGGAGGTCAGATTTTATAGTGCAACGACATAGCCCTGTGCAGAAGAGGATGACATTCAGCAGAGTGCGTGTGTACATATGTGTTTGTTCACTTCTGTTTTTTTCTTAACTTACTGGAATTGAATTACACTGACCTTTCTCTAAGTCCTTTCTGACCCTCCTCAGCATGCAATACATGTGTGTGTGTGTGTGTATATATATATATACACAGAAATATATACTTCAATTCTAATAACTAGAGGAAAATAACAGAATCATAGCTACTTACACAATTCCATTCCATGCCTGTCATTTCAGTAATACAAACAGTACATGCCTTTTTCCCTTTTACCTTTTTTTCCCCACACTGGAATATGACAAAAGACAGAGGAAAACACATTTCTACACTGCCATCCCCTGATTAACTCGCTAGGACAGTTATTAGCCAGACTCTATTTGCAACCCGTGTGGCGTGCTGCTGGGAAAGCTGACAGCCAGGAGAAGAATGATGGTAAGGGGTCAAATGCTGCTCTGCTACCCAGGAGGAACCCTCAAAATAACTTCACTGACTTTGAAATCAAAGAGTGAACACATTGCCACAAAAGTCCAACATGCAGTAGGACACAATGTTATCACTGATCAGTGTGTCTCTCTTCAGTAGATATATACTTAATGTTTTTCTGAAAATGTTTAAGAAAACACTCTGATCTTCAGTCAAGTTAGACCAGCTCCAGTGTCTATTGAAGTCCATGACAAGAGTCCCACAAGAAGCCAGCCTGAACTCTCCCTGTCATCTGTTATGTTCTTAGGTTGAAGGCTTTCAAATGTTTCATTATTTCACTGGCTTCATTCTGGTTTTACAAATAGTTCCCAGTCTTACTATGAAAGCTGAAGTAAGAACAAGATTATTGTATAACTGTTGTATAAAAGAAAGTGGGTCAAAAGAAGAAAGCTGCAGGGTAGGATCTAGATCAGCTTCAGCAATGCTGGTCTTAGCTCTGATCTCTCTTGAAGTTCTTTCCACTGTTCATTCATGATTGGCACCTTTTCAAACATAAAGAAATAAATATGAAAGTTCTCTCTTTAGCAAAAATCTCATTTACAGGATATCTATGCATAGGTTTGTGTTTCCACATTTTCTCTCCAATAATTTTTACTTATTCAGTCTAAGACTACCTGTTTAATCACATTAGTTTAAAACAGTGGCAAAACCATTCCACTATGTTACCTTGCATTTCTAGTAGTTTTCTAGGCTTCATTTATAGCCCATTTTCTTTCTGTTCCAAGACTTATCTACAGCACTGCTTGCAAGTCATTATTACGTGCAAACATCAACATCCCTGTGGCACAGTGTTGTAATAAAGATCAAGAAACTCCATGTAAAAGATCAGGAAGGGTAAGGAAGGGGTGGTACTAGCATCACATTTTTACTCTTAAAGCTTTTCCTCTGTCAATCAAAGGAATCAACCAATGTTACTTTTCAGTCAAGAAATGTATAAAAATTAACAGTATCTAAAGCATCTTTTTCACAAAGGAATACTCAACAGATTTAATTATGAGAAAAGACTGTGACACTTATGGAATAAATTTGACACTATATTCAAACCTTTTATGTATCCTTCATCTACTAAAGATTGCTGAGCTGACCTGACTGCAGTCGAGAAGTCAGAAATTTGATTTTTAATGTCAATAATCACAGCAATTAGTACATAGCGTCTGCATTTTGACACATCAGGCAGAGGCAGAAGAGTCTGTAAAATATGGTCTACTGAGGGAAAAAAACAAAAACAAAACACACACACACACACACACACACACACACACACACACACACACACACAGAAACTCCAAAACAAAGCAGAAGAAAACCCTCATAGAATTAGAGCAATCCTGCAGAGCTGATTCTGCACATGCGGATGGTTCAGTGCCTCCAAGTGACTCAGCTTCACGACCTGTAATGCAATCAGTAAACCCTGGGTGTCAAATCTAGGTTCAGTATTTTTTTTTAAGAAAGAGCTGTCTAAATGCTGAGTTATTTAGTTTTCAGCATAAATTCAAAACACAGATTTGGAGGATAACATAAAAATTACTTCCAGTGTTTCTCTGTGGGAGAACAAGAATTACAGCAAGGAGCCAGGGGTCACTGAGCATTCTTCCTCTGAATTTGAGGTGTTAACAGGGGGTAAATAACTTGTTGCAATTTCTTTGGTTTATCCTTTCCTCCACCTGACAAGGTCAATTTATCTTCAGTTAGAGTAAAAGGCAACTGCATAACTGAATATAACATTTGTAAAGGATTAAAAAAATTCCTTTATTATCTAAATGAGGTAACAACATCTAATGTTTTATGGTATATCAGAAGTGTGATCAGCCATTCCTACTCCATGCTGTTATTTTGAATAAAAGAAGTCATGTTAGAGCAAATGTGTTTTATAAATGCAGTTTAAAGTGTTTCAGTTTAAGGGAAATTGCCAGAGTTGTGGATTTAAAAGACCACATTCTCTTTTCTGTTCCATCTATTTTCTCAGTATCATGCAGATACATGCCTATACTGTCATCTCTAACTTATTTTTTTCTGCAGGCTAACTGCTTTATGTGGAGAGGTGTTCGAAGGCTGCAATCCTGATGCTATTTCTGACTGGTTAATAATCTCTAAGGCCTATTACCAACTAGCACAGCTCATTTTAGGCCCAAGGTAAAGCTATGCTATGCAAAGTCTGGTACAGAGCAGGCTCAGGAATGAGGGAGAGAACATGGAATCCTTCAGTCTCCCTTCTTCACCTCCTTCTGGATATAATGGAGAGAACGGATCAAGAGACCTGAGACACAGTGATGTGTCATCAGCCAAGACTTCTTCTCAGGTCTCATCTGTTTCAAAGCATTGCCAAGTATAATTTGGCAGCATTTAGGATATATCTTGATGGGGTTTTTTTTCTGTGGTGGAAAGAGGAGATAATGGAACGGGCTCCCTGGCTAAAACATTACCTGCTTTGAAGTTAACAGGACTGGATTTCATCACCTGACTGCAGTAATGGGAGCACACTACTCAGCATGTGGTAGTGCAGAAGTTCCCCATCGTTAAGCAGTTTCAGTTTACAGCAGTTGTGGAGCCTACTTTCTGTTTAACACAGGGCAGAATTTAGTTTTCAGTGATCAATAAATACATATTCATGGAATAATTTAAATAAGGCATTGTGGTGAACAAATATCTCAAGACAATATATATTCAAAGTAATTTTGGAATGTCACCTAATTAAGTTAAAATTTCATCTTCTCCTTTAGTTTAACCAAATGTGAATTTTGTTCATTTAGTGGTAGGATCTACTTCACTTCACTATGTGCCTAGTTTGGGCTTGTCATTGTTCTCTAACCTGTGGAGGGAAATGAACACACCCAGAGAGAAATTAATCCCATTCTGTGTTAGAAATCTATTTTTGGTTATAATGACCCACACTCTGAAAATATCTCCACTAACTAAGGAGCCAACTAGACAACTACCTTAGGCTAAACACGTAATTTTCATATAACTAAAGTTAGGTGAGACATATCCTATTAAAGCATCAATGAAGTTAGCTTCATACCATTTTCCAGGGTAATAGAAAATTATTATCCACAAAATTAACATGCGCAAATCTGTGTTATCAACAAATAACATAATTTTAATTAAAGTTTTCACTGGTTGTCAAGAAAATATCAAGTCACCTACTTCCATGTTGGCATCCATTTTGGAAATGTGTGTCCCTTCATTAAGAACAGCCTTTGCTTTGTAGCTACAGCAAATTTATAAAAAAATAATGCTCTGGATTCTTAAAATATAAACTATACAATGAGGAATTTTGCTAAACAACATCTGGATTCTTGAAGTAGGTCAGGTGACATATTTTGCTGTTAAAGATGGACCTTAATTACTTTCCTGTACCTTCTTCTGTACAGTCATGATGGACAAAGTCTAAAATACTTGCTTCCAGAAGTGTAAGCTAAACAAAATTAAACTCTTAATTTCCCCTTTAGTTCACTTCAGTATTTGAAGAAGTACAAAGTATAATACAAATCTAGACTGTCTATTAAAGAAAATTAATTTGTTGTGCCACTAAATCCTCCATGTAACAGACAGTAATTTCTAGCTGTTACGAAAATCCAGAGATATCTTTTTCAAGTGTCATGCATTTCTGCATGCAAGCAGTGTGTAACGGTAGCTCAAGGTACTTTATTCTTACTGCCAAACACAGAACAAGCTTCTTACATTTTCTCTAACCTGGTTTTATAGAGAATATCCTCTTAAATGGGACTAACACTGTTTGAGACATATTTGCATTTATACTGGAAGATTAAAGATGAAATTTGTAAGCCAAAAGATTTTTTTAAATTATCTCAGACATTGTTTTCTGAAACCATCCCAGAGAGATCATGATGCTATTTTTATGACAGTCCCTCTGTCAAATCGTTTGCACTGTCACTATGAGATTTGCTGTCAAAAAGGAAGGCAGCAGATACAGTACTTTTTTGCACATGACAGCCACGTCAGGAACCTGCTGCTTAGCTAAGCAATGAGAAGTGTTTGTCATGTTATCGGCATGAATGCACCAGTCAACACAGTGCTGTGAAGATGATGACACATTATGAATAATTTCTTTTTCTGTTATGTTTTCTTGTTACCCACTGGGCAATGTATGTTAGGTATTGCTTTCTGTGCCTGATCTACATAGCATTTAGAGTTGTTACAGCAGATTGTTAAAATTGAATTGTACTGATTCATGACCACACACCGGGAAATCCCTGATTTGGTTTTTAGTGCGTCACAGAGTCACTGCTATGGCAACATTGAGGAAGGAGAGGACCAAGAACTGAGGTTTTGAAATGCTTGGGATGAGGTTTTGCAAAGGGAGTGATTTTTAATATTTTGGAACTGCAAAACCCACTGGTCAGAGCTTTCCATGCCTACTTGCACACTATGCATAAAAGGCTAACTGCTGTGAGAAACTACACCAAGGGCTGGAATCTTCTCTTACTCTTTTAACCTGATGTACCTACCAAAACACCTTCTATGTTAATTCCAGAAGGCTGAAGACTCTCAAAAGAATGCTCATGCATATTTCAAGTCTCACACTGTCAGGAAGTGCCTCCTGTCCTCTGAAATTGTACCTGCTGAGAGCTACAGAAGTGCAATTTCCATTTAGTTTGTCTGAGGCGTGACAGAGGGGTGTAATACTATATAGCACAGAACTGGTATACATCATACTTCATAGATGTTTCCCTTTCATAGAGAATGTACACATAGTAAATGGTTCTTTGTTGACCTGGGATACTGAGAGCAAACTAGATGCATAAAGACAGACATTAAAGCTGAAAGAATCCTCTTTGCTCAATTATTTCCTTTTTGTTTTATCTCCTGCTCATTATGAAAGGAGCAGACATATCACACTGATGAGCACAGTGTGAATGCTTATATTAATGGATTTTCCTCGAAGTATATTTTCAAAAACATTAATTTGCTCAAATTATGTGTGCATAGGGTAAATCACTTTAACAAACTAAATCCTGCAGAGTTTAACCCAAAATCCTATCATTGGTCATATTAACAAAAGCTTTAATAGGGATACAATTGACATGAGCAAAGTGATGTCAACTTCAAAATACAGCTGCTGAGGAATGAGAGGTCTTAATACAGTTTTTATGTGTATAGCATACCTATGTATTAACAAACAGAAAGACACCCCAGTGGCAGTCCTTCTCTACAGTGGTCGGAGGAAGCAAAGCACACTTCATATGTCTTTTAAATGGCTAAAGCATACTACAATTAGACCAATGCCACCATTTTTAACTGCTTTAGCAGAGGAGTAGTAGTATCACTTAGCAGTAGTATTCTTTACAATGTTGCATTGTTTATTTGGACTCATGTGATGCAGGGACCCCAATGAGTTTAAGACAGATTACCATTTAAAGGACCAAAGTATGCTTTTTTCAGTATTTACGTGCTGCATAAATTTTAGTCTGTAGACATGAGTATCTGAATATGAAAAAGTTTTGTTACTGTATTGGATCAAGTGCATTTATTATGTGATAAGTGCTACAGTCTTTTGCAGCAAAGATAATAATCATTGTAACAGACCTAAAGAAAATGTGAAGCAATGATCTCTGGGAAACAGAGACATTTTCACTATGTGCCTTAATGTTAAAACAGAGAAATGTATTCAAAAATAGCTTTTCTATTTGGTTACAAGAAATTCCTGTAAGCTTTAGCTACTTTTCAAATATTTTTTATTTAGAGAATAACATACTATGTAGAAGATACAAATGCAGACATGGATACAAAATACTGTTATTAATTTTTATTATCATTCATATTAATATGGACATTCCTTAGATATACTAAAATACTTAAATTAAATCATTGCCAGTGAGAACAAGAATTTGGACGCTGTTCCTCAGGGACAAAACCTTTTTCTAGTCTGTTTCCTGGTGATTTGTTGGGTCACCGCTTACAGTAATGGTGACTTCTTCCAGCTTGAAGCTTATGAATTTGAAGGTGGGGGGTGGGGGAGGCTGTGCCTTGAAAGCTGAAAACATGTATGAAATCTCTTGCATTTCAGCACAGCCGATCGTCACCTTGTCAATCCCAAATGAGAGTAATACTAACCTATGGAAAAGGTAAAGACAAAAAAGATAAAAATATCACTCAATAAGGTACAATAGCCAGAAGGATTTAGTCTTGGATATCTGCAGATGGAAAGAAATCTGGATAGGAGAAGATCAGGAAGAACGCTGACACTTTGCAGAAGCATATCTATGTGAAGGAAAATTCATATTTGGAAATACTTGATCAGCTTTCACTGTAATGTTTCTAAAATTATTTGTTTACCATGACCAAGCATATGAGATGTAGATTAAGGGGCTGAAGAGAAAGGTAACTACAAGTGTCCTGATTGTCCTTTACACTGCAGTGAATGACAGCCAGTGTCCCACAGGAAGAGTGCACGGAGGATTACACGGATCTGCAGGAGGCTCACAGAAGTGCAGGCCAAGGAGCTTTTTTTCTAGATAAGTAGGGACAGGATAATGCAAATGAAAAGATGGTTCAGTCATGTGAAAAGCTGGGGATGTCTTGGCACTGGGAGAATTTACTTAAGGATTAATTCTCTCAACTGATGAAATCTGTGTAAGTAGCTGGGAAAATAAACTGATAGACAAACTTGCAATTGCTAAATTACTGAAGAAAGTTGCAAAAAATCATGTAGTGTCTATGCCTGATTTCACTACACAAGAAAAGGAAAATCAGGCAGTCAAAGACACAGGAAAAAGAAGGACAGCAAGAGGCTGAAAATGGTAAGATTTATACAAAAACGTGCTAGGAACACAATTGTTGATAGAATGAAACCTAATCTACTTGGAAAATTTGGTGAGGGCAGTAAAAAGCTCAGAAAGCTTTTGCACTGTTGCAAGGAACAAAACAGAATAATCTCAATTACTGCCATAGGACATAAAACCCTATAATTTACAAGCATCAGACAGGCAAGAATAATAAAACACAGTTTCTGAAAGATATCTATTATTAAAGATAGCAAGAAATAAAAGTGCTGAGGAACCACTAAGTAAATAATGCTACAGAGAGAAGTAATAGAGCAGATAAAACTGAGTCAAGCACTGGAAAATAGGATGGTGGAATTTGTTTCAAGGTCCAGAACCAAGTTTAAATACTGATGCTGTCTCAAATCCTATGACTATTTATGCATTTACTTTACACAGAAGATTGAAAGTCCCAAGAACTCAGGCTGAAACCCAGACTTCTTATACTGCATTTGAGCACTCATTTCTTTCTCATTGACATTTTCTGTGCATTTGCTGAGTTCTGAAGCTCTCTGTCCACTGGTTAATCTGGGGACTGGCCAGGGGTGAGGTGGTTTCTCCAAATTGGACTGCTTCTGTCCATAAGCAGGCACAAACCTGAGGAGCTCTAAAGTTCAAAATGTTGACACCCAGCTAAATGAGGAGTCCTGGGGAATGAGCTTTCTTAATAACTGTGTTGCATGTTCCAGCAAATATGCCCACATCACCAAAACCTCATCCTAGATGCCAAAGAAAACCCTCTGAACATCACCTGGCTTCCGCAAGATTTTCAAAAACAGAGTTTGTTGAGACCTTCAGTTCCACAAATCTATTTTGATCACAGCAGAGACATTTCTTGTGAGTTGAGGCCATCTTCTCTTACTGGTATGTATGAAGAAAGCCAGAATCCACTTTATTTTCATATACTGTTCCCTTAAGTCAATCTACACTGCTTGTGGAGAGGAAGAGTTTGAGGAAAAAGGAAGACAAAACAACTCAGATGAGTAGTGGTATATTTTATTAGAAAAGTCAAAGACACATTGAGAAATGGGTCCCGCTCCCCAGATATCCTAGCTTTCTGCCCCTGGCCAATTGCTAGTGGAACACTTTGATTATTTATTTTTCAGACCATAGATAAGGAAAATAAACATTTCTGAATGTGGTGCTCCTTTCTAAATTCATTTACAAGTGTGTCTATACAAATTTGCAGATATGTAAACTGCTGCATGTTTACCTGAGGTGAAGCTAATAAATGTTTAGTGTATGCTAAAGCAAAATAACCTTTTCAAGCCAGTGCCAAAGCTGAGACTAATGCTTGCTGACAGACTCTATTTTGGCAATTATTTTTAAAGGTCTGTTTCTCTCATTTTATTAGTGCATGATAAAGTCAAGCCCTAAGGCATCCAATTTCTGAGTTAAATGATGAAATACAGTAGTTACTGAAGAAGACTAAATTAAAAAGATAGAAATGATATTATATTTGGGAAAAAAAGCTTCACATAGTGATTTTTTAAAAAGTGGGGCTCTTACAAACTAGCAAGTATAAAGTGACAGTATTTTATTGACAGCCAATGCTTTACAGTTCAGTTTCTATGCCTTTCAGTTGTACTAGATGGTAAGATACATGTTATTACTGAATGCAAGAGAGAATATTAACCCTCTGACTTTGTGCTGTTCAGAGGCTGTTGGTTGTTAACAGACTTGGTAGGAAAGGTATTGACAAAACCACTGAAAAAGGCAGCAAGCTGGCAAACCAACAACAGCTATGCTGAGGGTGAGAGGATGCAAGCTATCGATTAGAAGTCTCTATTTTGGAATTGCAATGACAGAGATAAAAATGTGAATAGAAAAGTCTATTGGTTCAAAGCATACATTTTTGTCCTATAAAGAAGCATGAAACAACTAATCTAAGCTCAAATAAATGATTCACTAATTATCCAGACATTTCTAACACCAGGGGAAAAGGATTTAAAGCAGAACACTGTCTCATCTTCCTAGGACTGCTCATTTACATTTTATGTAGAAGTCTTAGCACTGGATGGTGTTGTGCAATATATAGATGTAAAGAGAATCTGAAATATGTCTTTTTGGATACATGAAATGTATTACAATGTCCATAGGAAACTAGTAATCAGTAGACATAAAAATCTTTTGAATTGTAGATATGAGAAAAAGGCCTGGGACAGCAGCAATAATACCAGTTCACATAAGCTATTCAAACCAAACAGCATCTAGTAACAGCATTGTAGTATGACTACTAAATGGCCTGTAAGTCAAATAAATCCTGACATTTATGGACAAGTGTTATTTTTAGTTACTGATGTACAGGAAATAATCAGAAGCATAGGAGATTGCATGCATCAGACCATGTGTAAATTTCTTCCCTGTCTATAGGTAATATAGTAATTTAGATTTATTTTATAATCAGTAGTGAAAAAATGGGAATTCTAGATTGTGTTATGTCGCATATTAGAGAAAGTAGCTTAAAATCAATCAGATTAATAATTCTTCTCTTTTCCCTTAATGGGAACAGGATACCTGCTGCAGATATCCACATTATAAATGCACCTAAAGAGAATGTGATGAATTCTAACTAAAAATACAACTAAAATGAGTGGTGTGTGCACATATATGTGTGTGAAACAGCAAGAAATAGAAAACATACCTATTTTAGGAAGCACACACTTTCACCACTTGAACACTGGTTCATGCTGAGTGTCTGATATTCTGCAATTCCATTAGTATGAATGTATTTTTTTAAAAGCTTCTGGTACTTCACTGTCAATTTCTAGCACCTTTTTTTCAAGTAAACAGAAGTATAACTTCCAAAATATGTGAATTAAGCCTTCCAGTTTGTTCAATTGGGAAAAGTATTCAGCCACAGCATGATCTGGTTTGAGCTTCAAAAAAGAGATGCAGACCAGACAAAGAGATGAGAGGAGGATAATGAGAATGTCTAGAAACATGTCACACGTGCAAAAAGTCTGAAGGACATAGGCTTGCTTAGATTAAAAATAACTAAAAGGGGAAAAAAAGGAATGCATATACTTGCAGTCTTTAAATAAAGAAAACACTGTTGAGAAAAAAACAGAAGTAATTTGGTTTTCATTTCTATAGTGGATAGGAATAATGGGCTTCAGTTGCAGCATGACACATTTAGGGTAAATAGTAAAGAAACACTTCATAACAATAAAGATAATGAAGTACTGTCAGTGCAAGCTCAGGTGTCTTAGTCACTAGAGGTTTTTAAGTGGTCAATCAAGCTGCTGTTAGAAATGCTTTAGCTTTAATTGATCTTGCATTGAAGATAGTAGCAAATGGATTACATGGTCTCAGTCCTTTTAAGTACATTGTCTATGAAGGATGTCTGCTAGACCCCAGATTTGGCTTCCCAGAATCAAAGACAATTTACCACTCAGAAACTGTGCTTTTTTTTTAAACTTCTGGTCTTCCGGCAATGAAACTGTCATCAACAAGGACAGATTGTGAATACAGTTTAACAAAAATAAATAATCTCTTTGAAGAAGAAACATTGTTTTACTTACCGGTCATGTACATAATTCAGGTTGGAAAGGACTAACCACCTAGTCCAATCCAGATTCCATCATCTCCTCCAGGCAGATACGTAAGTGCACCAAAAGGCTCCAGTTGTCCTGACCACTCTGTCGTTCTCTGTAACCTCTTTGCCCAAGGATCAGCTGCCTGTGTCAAAATCAGCTACGATATAGCACAGCTGTGATGCCCTGGTTCATACTTCTGTGAAGACAACCAAGTTGCGAAAATGAGCAGTGAGAAACCTCATCTGACTTTTCTAACCATGCACCCCATGCAGAGTGGCTTATAAGCTGCATTTAACCTTAGGCCTCTGCTTTTCACCTTTGCTTGAGCTATAAAATATGCATGCTTCTCCATGTGCTGTGCATGGCCTTGTGTCCCGCTGATCCTGGCCTTGCTGGCTTGACTTGCTGGCTTGACCTCAAACATATTTTGACTTCTCTGGTGATCCCTCAATGAACCTGGTTACCATCACCAGATCAGCTTTCCTCTTCTCGTTTCTGTGTTCCCTGTCTGCAAGGGAATAATTAATCTGCAAGAGGCAATTTTTGTGAATTGCCATTCTTCCTGTCAGTGGGCACCACTAAGAATACCCTGGTTCTGTCTTTTGTTCTCTCCCATCAGGTACTTATAAACATTTATACAAATCCTCCTGTGATTTCTCTTGTACTCAGATACCTATACAAGGCAATCATAGCTGTTTAATGACAAAACATTTAAAGTTATTCAAATTTTCTCCTCTTCTGAGTAATTCTTTTGATTAAAGAAAACAAATTCTGACATTGCCGATGGAAAAACCTGTGGTGACATACAACAATAAAAATTTAAACAATCTGATCTTTCTAGCTACCTATCGTCATCCCCATAGGGCTGGGATGAGACAGGTTGGGAAGGATATTTAATGAATAACAGAAATAGGAAACTGAAACTTGTTAATCGGATTAGTGCAAGACTGAGACATTCTTGTTCAAACAACCTTTCTGCTTCCTCAGACTGTTTTGTTTATTTTTTCCTTTCCAACAACCAAAGAAGAAAGGAATGGACTGTAGTGATTTGATCTTTTTAGATTCTTTAAGTCAGTGCTATAGAGTTCAGAGGCAGAGTTTCTATTTCTTTTAACAAAAAATCCCAATAATCTAACACAGCCCTCTTTTAACATGATCCCTCTGAAAATTTGGACCAAGAATTTCGAGCTGATTGCTGAAACACAGAGAAAAGAATCAGGAACAAAATAAAGGGAAATAAAACCTCCAACATAATTTATTCATACAACAATGGCTGTCAGTATTATTGGTAATGTTCTAAAAGATAGCGGTAAAAACCAAATGAAGTAATAAAAATATATGTTTAAACAACATTTAAAGCTTTTGCTAGCCCTCATGAACCAGATAATGGAAGCTTTTACGTATTTTCTTCCTATGTGTTACTACTACATTTGCAAACAGGAGCTGCAATATTTTAAGGTGTAATAGGCAGAGACTTTAATAAAATGGTTAAAGAATGGAGTTGAAAATGCTTATTTTGTATTCTCATGCTTTCTCTGAAGTGGTTCCCTATGTGCAATATACTTATGATGAGAAAGCCTCCTGACAACAAGAAAGATTTGCCTAATTTTTCAGAGGTAATTAAGAAACAAAGCAACAATCGAAAAACATTAGTACCATGCAACATTTCCAGTCCCTAGCCTAAGGAGAGCTACTCCTCTCAAAATATAATTATTAGTTACGAGTAATCATTCTCCTATACAGCCTGGATAGGATCACTGATTCACTTTAGAACTTTTCAGTTTATTGTCTCAAAGGAGGATATTTAAGCTAAAAGCAAACAGGAATGATGCTGACATGGAAGTGATGTCGAAATACTTAAACAGAAAGGGCTGAAGTGCAAAAATATAATCAAAGCAAAAGGACACTGTGCAAAATTTATGTATTTGTTCTCACCTTTTAATAAAGAAATGCAGTATGACACCTGTCTTAAAGTCTTTGTTGTGGTTTAGGCCCAGTGCATAACTGTGCACCACAATACCCCAGAAAGAAAAAGGTCTCATCAAAATAAGGACTGGGAGGGCTTCTCACCACTTAAACAGGTCACAGGCAAAAGACAGACTCATCATAAGGAATAAAAAAAACAAAACAATTTTAATTTTGTTACCAACATCAGAGTAGAACAATGGGAGATACAACTGGATCTTAAAATCAAAACACTTTCCCTCCACCCCTCCCTTCTTCCCGGGCTCAGCTTTTGTTCCCGGTTTCCTCACCTTCCCCCTCCCCCTTTGCCTTGAGGCGCAGGGGGGTGGGAGTCGGTGTTTGCAGTCGGTCTTCCCGCCACGTGCTTCTCAGGAGTAGGAAAAAAAACCTCAGCCCAGTGTCTCTCTCTCTACTTCCACGTGGCCCCCTTTCCATGGGGGTAAAAAGCCCTTAAAAGTCCAATACGGGTCTGCCCACAGCTGCAGTTTCCCTCATGCAAAAAAACTGCTTCAGCCCAAGGCCACAAAACTC
>NW_010193622.1:0-894 GCF_000695765.1 Mesitornis unicolor | reverse complement strand
GTCCCATTTTAGGGGGTGTTTGGGTCCAAAATGGGATTTGGGGATGAGTCGTGGCCACCTGGGTCCCTTTTTTGGGGGGGTCCCAGATTCCTGGGTCCCTTTCGGGGCTGGGTCCTGTCCACCTGGGTCCCATTTGGGGGTGGTCCCACACCCCTGGGTCCCTTTTGGGAGGGGTCCTGAGTCCTTGGGTCCCTTTTAGGGGTGTCCCAGCCCCCTGGATCCCTTTGGAGGGGATCCCAGATGCCTGAGTCCCCTTTTTGGGGAGGATCCCAGACTCCTGGGTCCCTTTTTGGGGTGGTCCCAAACCCCTGGGTCCCTTTTGGGTTTGTCCCGAGTGCCTGAGTCCCTTTTTGGGGGGAGGTCCTGGATACCTGGGTCCCTTTTAGGGGTGTCCTGACCACCTGGGTCCCTTTTGGGGGTGGGTTCACATCCCTTGGGTCCCGGTCCTGGGTCCCTGGGTCCCTTTTGGGGATGTCCCAGCCCCCAGGATCCCTTTGGAGGGAGTCCCAGATGCCTGAGTCCCTTTTTGGGGGGAGGTCCCGGACTCCTGGGTCCCTTTTCGGAGTGTCCTGTCCACCTGGGTCCCTTTTGGGGGTGGTTCGTCCGACACCCGCGAGTCCCTTTTGTGGGGGGTCCTGAGTACCTGGGTCCCTTTTAGGAGTGTCCTGACCACCTGGGTCCCTTTTGGGGGAGGGTCTTGCACATTTGGGTTCCTTTAGGGGGGTTTGCATGGGGTCTGGGTCCCTTTTTAGGGGTTTGCATGGGGTCTGGGTCCCCTTTGGGGTGGGTGCATGGGGTCTGGGTCCCCTTTGGGGGGGCTCTATGGGGTCTGGGTCTATTTTGGGTGTATTTTGGGGGTCCCACCCCTAATTCCCGTGTCTCCCCTTCCCCCCG
>NW_010193621.1:0-274 GCF_000695765.1 Mesitornis unicolor | reverse complement strand
TTTTCTCTCTTTGCCAACATTTATTGATGTTATTTGCTGTATTTTTTGTCTAAGAAGACCGGGGGGCAGGAGCAGCCCCTCTTGGGCCACAGCCTCTGTCCAGGGAGCTCATTCTGCTCCTGGGCTGCTCTGGTGTCAGTGCTCTGTTGTTCCTGCAGCTGAAGGCAGAATGGAGCTGGCTCAGCTCTTTAGGCAGGGGTGATCTGACCTTCATAGTATGTGTTATTTGTGGTTTGGGGTGTTTTTTTTGTTCTTTCTTACTTTTTTTTTTTTT
>NW_010193620.1:0-1092 GCF_000695765.1 Mesitornis unicolor | reverse complement strand
CCCATGGCCTGGGTCCTGGTGTCCCTGACTCTCAATGTCCCTGTGGCCTGGGTCCTGATGTCCCTGGCACCTTGTGACCCAATGTCCCCATTCCCTGGGTCCTGGTGTCCATGGCACCTTGTATCCCAATGTCCCCATGGCCTGGGTGCTGGTGTCCCTGACTCTCAACGTCCCCATGGCCTGGGGCCCAATGTCCCTGACTCCCAATGTCCCCAGTGTCTTGGGTTTTGATGTTCCTGGCACCCAATATCCCTATGGCCCCAATGTCCTTGACACCCAATGTCCTGGGTCCTGGTGTCCCTTGCACCCAATGTCACTGTGGCCCTGATGTCCCTGACACCCAATGTCCCAAGGTCTCCATGCCCTGGCTTGCAGTGTCCCCATGTCCTGGGTCCCAATGTCCCCAAAACCTGGTGCCCCACTGTCCCAATATCCCTAACACTGAGTGTTCTGGTGTCCCCATGTCCTGGGTCCTGATGTCCCTAACACCCAGTGTCCCCATGTCCCTGTGTCCTGGGTCCCAATGTCCCAGGTCCTGATATCCCTGGCACCCCGTGTTCCTGTGCCCTGGTGTCACTTTGTCCTGGGTCGCAATGTCCCAAGTTCCCTATGTCCCCAGGTCCCAACATCCCCATGTCCTGGGCTCCCTGTGTCCCAGGTCTTGATGTCCCCTGACACCAGGTGCCCGCATGTCCCTGGGTCCCAGTGTCCCAGATCAGAGGAGATAATTTTGATTCTTCAATTAATCTTTCAACTGGCAATTATGTGGCAAATAACGCCATTAGCTGGGGGCTGTGGTTGAGGAGGACCAGGGAGGAGGGTGAGGGGCTCGGTTGGCCCCAAGGGGGAGTCCCAAACGCAGGGCCCAGCCCTAGGAGAGCCCCAGGCTCCAACCTAAGCCAGGCCCGGGGCCAGGCCTGTCCCCAGTTGCAGGGACAGGCGGGGGGAGCCGGGAGCCCAGAGCCCGGAGCCCGGAGCCCGGAGCCCGGGTGGGACTGGGACCGGGCCTGGTCCCTTCGGGCCCACAGCAGGCCCAGCCTGACTGGGACCGGCCGTTGCCATATGAACCTCCTGAGCCCGCCCTGGGAGCGG
>NW_010193619.1:780-4992 GCF_000695765.1 Mesitornis unicolor | reverse complement strand
GTTTTCTTTTCCTTTTAATGGTTAAGTAAATATATATATATATATATATGGGGACCAATCGAGAGAATACAACTGTGAAATCAGACACGCACGCAGGGAGTAAGGGAGTCACAAGTTGCTACATAAAACTGCCACGTCTAATAGGATGTGCATGGGTTAAAGTACATCAATTGGACTGGGTGAGGGGGAAAAGGGGCAGCCGCCATCTTAAAATTGACAGTCCCAGGACACCGTTGTCGCTCGGCTGCGAAGGGGTCAGGGTGGTGATTGCCGTCTCCGAAACAGTCTCCCGGTGCTTTGCACCTTGTGCCCATCAGTCACGGGACAGCGCAGCCGCCATCCTGCCAACAGTACTTGCGGTGCTTTGCACTCCGATAGCTGGGACCGGTCCCGCTGCAGGCAGGAGCGGCCACCTCCAAAGGGGCTCCCACCCCCGCCTCCCCCCGTCATGCTTTGTCTGCATCTGAAGGGATGCCGGAGAACAGGAAGCTGCTCTGGCTACTCCGAAAAAGTTCCACATTTCCTTTCCATATCGCTAAGCAGTATCTTACATCTACAGGGCGTGGGGTCTGAGGAAGTATCTTGGAAGAAAGGCTCCGTTGGGTGTTGAGTTACTTCTCGACCGCACCTCCTCCCCACAGAAGCGGCAGCAGCATCGTGTAAGCGAAGTCCTGCAACGAACGCTCTGCGCCTTTTATTCAATGCAGCTGTTCCCCCAAAACAAAGGATGGAGCTGCTGCCATCCCGAATTCACATGTGTCTTTGTCTTTTTGAGCTCTGAGCGATGCCGATTCTGTTTCCTTCAAGAGCTCTGCTGAAATCCCGTACCGATCATTTCATGTCCGTGAGTGGTGTTTCAGTCCCTCCCCATTTTCTCTCCTCCACTTTCCGCTCCCAGGATGCCATCCTGTGCTTTTTGTCCCATCTTCTCTTGCACTCTACTGCATGGTGGGATCAGGATGTGTCACTCTGCAGCTTCCCCTCCCCCAGGATTTGGTTGGTTGATTGCTCCTCTTGAGAGAGAGGCATGATGATGTCAGGTTGACAGTAGGAGTCCATTTAAAGGGGTTTGTCACTTTCTTTCTTCAGGTGACTAGGATAAAGAAGAGGAACAAGGCGACTGTGAGAGGGGAAAAAGGCAATTTAGTATCTCCCACTGCCTTCTGTTACCCTAGCCCCCTACGGCACTGCTGGCTTGAAAAATTCTGCTAAATCCTTGAAGTAGGAGATGCTATCAAAAAGGTACAATGCTGCACCAATCTCTTTCCCAGCGTGCACTTGTGAAAGCCTTAGCAAAAGCATCCAACCCATGTGAATGTCTGGCATTTTGGCAGGCATTTGGCACTTAGCCATACCTGTATCAGCACGTGTGAAACACGCAAGTTTACCCCCTGCCCCAGAGCAAAGCTGAGACCCCCACATGAGAAGAGCCACCCAACAGCCACTTGCCAAAAACAACCTTCCTGGTGACCACCCCACAGCTATGGGCACCCCTGCTCCCAGGCGCAGGCTCAGGCCGGGGTCACCCAATCCAGGGGCAACGCTTCCCTGTCCCCAGCGCCTCCGCTACCCCAGGCTGGGGCTGTACTGGTGAGGAAGAGAGCGGGTCCGTCGTGCACCTGTAGTAATCCTCCTGCGTTGGGAGCGGGACCCCGTGCAGAGGGTGGTGGGCGTGGAGCCACTGCTGCTGCTCCAGGGCCAGGCGCTGCAGCTCCGCCGACTGCGCGTGCATGGCCTGCAGCTGATGCGCCGCCGACATGGGCGCGGAGAGAGAGCCCGGCAGGTCCCTGTAGGGTGCAGCTGCAGCCAAAAAACAAGAGAATCAACAAGTCAACGTTAACGGCTCCATCCTCGCCCACGGCCCCACAGCTCAGTCGAGACTCCACTGCACTTGCTCATCCCCTGCCTGCACTGCTCCATGCCACAGCTCTGCTTAACAGACCTCAATTTGGTCCTGCCACTCCCTCATGACCACCCGGCCCCTTGGAGCTCTGCTGATGCTCCTTAGAGGCCACCAGCCCCCACGAGCATCCTTACCAAAAAGCTGGTGGCGCAGCACTTCGTTCTCATGGAGAGGGTGAGGCAGGAGAGGGTTGGGGATGGTGCCAGCTGGGTATGGTATCCGGGTGAGGTGCGATCCCGAGGCGAGTGGGTCAATAAGGGGGTGAACAGAGGCCGAGGCTGGGAAGAAAAAAGCATCTTAAGATAACTGTCCTGTGCTTTGCAAGAGGTAACATGGGAAAAGGCACAACACAAACCAAAACAGACGTGGAGAAGGTCGGTGTGTATTAGGGATGGAAGGATTTATGTTCATGTTAGACAACAGGAAGAAGTTCTTCACCATGAGGGTGGTAGATCACTGGAACAGCTTGCCCAGAGAGGTGGTGGAGGCCCCATCCCTGGAGATATTCAAGGTCAGGCTTGACTGGGCTCTGAGCAACCTGATCTGGTAACATTGTCCCTGCTCACTGCAGGGGGGTTGGACCAGATGATCTTTAAAGTTCCCTTCCAACCCAACACATTCTATGATTCTATCATTTCAAGGCTGGACAACACAGTACCATGTTCCTTCTGAGTGTTATGTCACCTGCGTTTAATTTCACATGAACCAGTCTGGCGTAGCTCCATCCCTACATGCCTTAGGGAACAGTACTGCTCCTTAAAGCCAATTCTGCAAGGACCTGCTCTGCAGTCACATCTGCGTCCAGTATCGTGCCTATCTGCCACCCTGGCTGCCGTTCAAGAGCATACTCATATTGGGTGCTTCCCTTTCCAGGTCTCATCCAGCACAGATGCTCAGTGCCAGGTACTCAAGCCTGCAAGTACTATGTAAGGCTGAGATGCAAGGTGCTATTTATATGGAAACTGCTCTTTCCAGTGTTTTGGACTCACTCTCAGAGTGCTGGCTGTAGGTCCCCAGCTACAGAGCATGAGGAAATCGACATCAATTTGTATGTGATGCCATCTCTGAGTAGTGGTGTTTGCTCAGAGTGGGTGCCTGTCTGGGACTCTGCCACCAGATCCCACTGACCCCTCGCAGTACCTGAGTGGGCACAGCTCTTTTTCCTATTATATTGTAGTTTAGGCTTTGCATCCCCAAGATTTTCATCCCTAAACTTTTTATTTTGCTGTCCTGTAGGACGTGGAAATGGAAGGGACCACGGCTCAATTCTGCAGGACAGCAGCCTCCAGTTCCTTTCAATTAGCCCATCTTCTCGCCCATCCTATCCTATCCCACCATCTGCAGCAAGAGCCACAGCAGCCAACTATAGACCGACCATTTCATTAAAGATACTGTCAAAACCACTGTGAGCAGGGCTCCTGCTCCCTCAGCAGATCAGAGTGTGAGGGGGGACAGCCCGCAGCACCACCACCCCAGTAGCACCTCAGCATTCATACTGCACCCCTAGAGATCCAGAACACCCCGATACTCGCAACAGATGTCAGTGTCTTTGGTGGGATGGGAGTGAGGGCAAGGCTGAATGACCATAGTGTTGACCTCTTCTGAAGAGGTGCACCTGGGGCCTCAAAGCCTGGTCTCGGCAGCTTTTGGGCTTCTCCAGGGCCAAATGGAGGGAATGCAAGGGGGGCGGGGCATGGCACCGCCACTCTGGGGTCCTTACCTGCATGGATGGCATCCTGCTGGTGGAGATGGAGGTGGGAATGGATGTGGGAATGCTGATGGTGATGGGGTGTCACATTGAGCATCTGCAGCCGGGCCAAGGGGTCGTTGCTGAGCGCAGCCACCCTCTCGGCGTGCTGGCGCTCAGCGGCCAAGCGCTCGGCGTAGGACATGTCGGGACGAAGGGTCGGGCCGGCTGCCAGCGCCAGCCTCTCCCGCTCCAAGTGGCCCCGCCCTGGGTGGCGCTGGCGGCAAACTCAGCCCGCCGTGGCGCGGCAACGGATCCATGGCAGCAGCGGGCACGGCGTGGAGCTGCTCCAACTCGGCCGGCTTGACTTCAAAGCCAGGCTTGAGGCGTTCACGCAGGTCCCGGTCCCTCAGGTCTCGCTCGCGGGCTTCCCGCTCCCTCAGCTCTCGCTCCCGTGTGGCCGGGTCGCTGCTGTAGATGGCCGGCACATTGTACCCCAGCAAGCCCGGGTCGACCGCGCCCAGCGGCACATAGAAAGGGTGGTTGCGGTTGCTGGGGGACATGACGTGGGGCCGCGCGTATTCGCTGAGGGTGCGCAGAGGCGGGGTATCGGGTCCCAGGT
>NW_010193619.1:0-753 GCF_000695765.1 Mesitornis unicolor | reverse complement strand
GGCACAGTCGCTACAGCGCTGCCCTGCTCAAAGGAGGGGCGGTGGGGAACCGGCCCGAGGGACGAGCACTCTACCGGCCGGCCCTCCTGGGCCATCTTCTGCAAGAGAGCAGAGAGACCAGCATCAGGATCCTAGCAGGGAGCGGCTGAGGTGGTTCTTGAGCATCCCCACCCCGAGCTGTGGTGCAGCAACAGGACCCCCAAACCTACCACACTCCTCTCCAGCTCCCGCTCCTTCTCGCGCTCCCGCTCTTTCTCCCGCTCCCGTTCCCGTTCCCGCTCCTTCTCTTCCCGCGCCTTCTGCTCAGCCTCCCGCCTCACTTTCTCCACCAGGTCTGCCCTTTTCTTGGCCAGCTTGGAGCCATCAAGGGGCATGGGCACAAAGTACAGGTCCGTGCGGGAGCAGGAGTTGAAGCCGCGGTCCAGGTGTTTGTTGAATCTGGGGGTGAGAGGCAAAGCCTGTCAGCACAGGAAGGGGCTGGGATGGGGACATGGGTGGGCAAAACCAAGCCCTGTGGAAAAGGGAAGAACATCACAAATAAACGCACCAGGGCGCAGCTGCACCCCATGCCTGAGGTAACTTCCCCTTCCTTGCCCCATGCGCCCCTCCCCAGCCTGAGGGTCATCCCTGGGGCCCCTGCACTGCTGCCCCTCACCTGGCTGACTGGCTGGCATGGCTCGGCACGTCCACCACCTTGGGGGGCGGCGAGGGGCTGCGAGCAGGTGGCACAGGGCTTTCGGGGGGCTCGTACTC
>NW_010193618.1:423-716 GCF_000695765.1 Mesitornis unicolor | reverse complement strand
CACCTCCCCCCCCTCAATTTACAGTGGCTCTGCAACGCTGACAGCCTGGGGACAGAAAATCTCTGCCAACACCTTTCCTGGGTCTCCCGTCCCCCCTCTCTCTGTCCCCACTGCTGTCCCTCCACACTGGCTGTGATGTCCTTTGGGATGCTCCTGCTCTTAGTGAAGGCCACTCACTCCCAGGAGTCACACTGGGATGCGGGGACTGTGTGGGACATCATCCCCTGTGACGCCCTGGGGAGAGTGGCAGAGGGAGCAGCGCTTACGGGCCTTGCCCCCCCCAAGGTGCCCCT
>NW_010193618.1:0-359 GCF_000695765.1 Mesitornis unicolor | reverse complement strand
TAAGCAGGGCATATGGAAGCAAACTGGATTAGGGGGAAAATCAGCCTTCTTCCCACTAACAGGATTACTGGGTTTTCAGCCCAAGCTGGGCACGCCACTGGTGAGGGCCAGTGTGTGTCTGGCAGCAGGTCCATGTTCCCCCAGGGGTGGGGACAGCCTGGACCTGGTGTATCTCCATCTCTGTTCGTGCTGGGGTTGAAGCTGCAACTGGTGCATACTGGTGCAGCCCAGCTGCAGGCTGGTGCAGCACTGGGACGTACTGGGAAGTGCTGCAGGGGTGTGAGAGCTGCAGGCCCTCACGCCCTGGGGATGTGGCTCTGTCCCCCCATGGTGACTCCATGGGAGACCCCGGCACCCCC
>NW_010193617.1:0-1442 GCF_000695765.1 Mesitornis unicolor | reverse complement strand
GTGGGAGATCTCTGCACCTCCTGTTGTGTCATGTAGAGCAGGAACTACTACTACGAGACTGTGTGAAATGCTTGGTGTCTGACTGAAACTTCTCTGCTCCTGAACAGAGAATGATTTTGTGTTCTTACAAGTCTTTTAATTGCATTGTGTTTAGTTTGAAATCAAGGTCATAAATGTCCGATACTACCCCTCACTGTGAAATCACTGAGGACTGGAAACTGCATTGTACTACCTGATGACCAGGAATAAAAAAGGCAAATCTAAAACGCTCTGTTTCTCCTGTGAGTTTGTGGAATTAAGCACCAGGCTGACGTGTGGCCACTGAGAATGGCTGGTTAGAGCTGAGCAGGCTGCTCGATCTTCCAAAGGGCTGCAGTCACTTGGTTCCGTTCTCTTTCCTCTTGGGCTGCAGGTTCCTGGAGCGGGTTTCTGAGAAAACGAGGGAGATCTGGAGGGAGGTGATGTGGAACTGCTGGGAGTGTGGGGTGGGGTGCGGATGCTGCACTGGGAGGCCCAAGGGGAAAAGCCAGTTGTATGAATGCACGCAGACAGATGTTAGTCACTGACATCTTAGCATCTCCATACCTAGGTAAGGGTGTGTGACATAGTCTTCAGTTTGTGCAGGAAAATAGAGTGCCATTACGGCATGTAAGGATCGGTCTGGCTCATAGTTTAAAACAGCTTTCAGTGATGTCTAGTGCACCAGGCGATTCGTGGGGGGGTTGCAGGAGCAATTCAGCCTTAGATTGCCTTGAGGCCCTGCAGAGATGACCCATGGGGAGCTGTGTCGATGGCTCAGCCCTGAGTTGTCTGCTAAGCACAAAACTAAACAGGATAGTGCTGCATCATTCAAAGAACCAAAACCTGAGCTGAGTCTTGAAATCCACAACAAGTAGTATGCCCTGAGTCCCAATCAAGCCACTATTGAATTGCCTAAACTTAAAACAAAGGTATGCTGGAGGATTTCCGTCTGGCTCCAAGGGACCACGACAATACAAAGATATGCAAATGATAGAGCATACAGAAGGGAACATCACCCATGAATAACTAAAATTAAGGGGAAACACTGCTAGGTGTTCCTGCTCCGGCAGGGGGATTGGACTGGATGAGCTTTTGAGGTCCCTTCCAATCCCTAACGTTCTGTGATTCTGTGATTCTGTGATTCCTGCTAGCAAGGGGAAGTTACTTCTCCAGCCATGGAGTGATGAGAACCTTCCCTCTTGGTCAGTATGCTGGCCAAGGTAACTTACGTGGGAACCCTTCCGTGGGGGACAGGATGAACTCGGAACCACATCGATGACTGGACGGTTTGATGAATTCACTCCCTCTCCACCCTCACCATTTGGGACACCTTGTGGGTGAGATTGTTTACCTCAGCTAACGCTGACTGATATATATTTTTTTTTCCTCACTATTATGGTTTAAGGGTTAACAGCCTGAAA
>NW_010193616.1:0-560 GCF_000695765.1 Mesitornis unicolor | reverse complement strand
GTCCTCAAAGTGCATGGTGATTTTTTTTTTACCTGGAAGAGATCATCTGCGGCGATTGAGAGGCAGGACAAAGCTTGAGGGAAGCAGAATGTCGGTTTATTGTGTGCAGTTGTTTCTTTATATATGCTTACATTGTCTGCGTGTTTTAAACAGATTGGTTCTTTTGAACATACACTGCTCGCGCGGCTGCATTTGATTGGTCAGTGATATACTGTTACACTAACAAACACCTCCCATCTCTCAGGCACAGCCTCTGAGGCTCTTCTCTGCAGGGTGCCTAGAACTTGCTTATCAAGTTCCTGTTTTTGAGGTCCTTGTTTAACCCTTTTAGGGTCATGACTGCCTTCAGTTTCCCAAGGTTTATGGCCTGTAAGTTCCAGCATGTCCCCGCTGATTAATTGAGCAGTACTCGGGATCCTGCTCTTCAGGCCTTGTCCTACAGGGAAGAGTGGCTGGGAAGCTGCTTGGTGGATAAGGACCTGGGGGTATTGGTCGACAGCTCGCTAAATATGAGCTGGCAGTGTGCCCCGGTGGCCAAGAAGGCCAATAGCATCCTGGCT
>NW_010193615.1:3524-4679 GCF_000695765.1 Mesitornis unicolor | reverse complement strand
ACCCTCGTTACAGTGTCGGGGAGGCTTTGTTCCTCCTCTCAGTGGGGATGTGAGGGACTGGCAGAGGTGCAGAAAACTCTGGCATGGGGATGAGCCCCCCTGCCCCTGGAGGGAAGACCCTGACACTCGAGCTGGCCCTGGGGCCCTGGTGTCATCCCTGTGGGAACAGCCTGTGTGCCTTCACAGCATGGGCTTGTTTACGGCATCGGTGCTATTTTCTGCCCTTGTATGAGCAGCAATCTCAGATGGGAGTGCAGGGATGGTGCTGGGCTCCGTGGTGCCAGCAGCCAGTCTCCATCCTGTTCCTCTTCCTTTCTCCAGCGCTCCCAGCAGCTGAAGCGTGGAGCGTGGCTGGCCCCAGCACCATGCCGCTTGAAGTCCGGGATGCCCATGAACATTGGGGTCCTCTTTGTGCCGCAGCAGGAGGCTTGGGTGGTGGAGAGGATGGGCAAGTTCCACCGAATCCTTGAGCCTGTAAGGAGCTGCTTTTCTCCCCTAATGGATTCAACAGGTTCCTAAAGCTGTAGCAAGGTGCATCCTTTGCGCAAGGATCTGGGGAGTGGTGTGCTTATTCTTCTAGGTTGCAATCCTTTTAGCTGTAGACTAATTTCCCTCGATAGGGTGTTAAAAGCACTGAGAAATATAAATTCCCCCCTATGTGTAAAGCATGTTTGCTCTGCCCGCAATATCTAGACTATTTGGTCTTTGTTTGCACAGCTCTCTCTAGTCTGGCTGAGGTCTCTGGGGGTAAGACCCCAGGTTAGAGGGCACAGCCACCTATTCCCACCATTTTTCCAGGGTTTGAACTTCCTCATCCCTCTGCTGGATCGGGTTCGTTATGTGCAGAGTCTCAAAGAGATCGTCATCAACGTCCCAGAGCAGTCAGCTGTCACCTTAGGTAAGGAACAGCATCCACATCCTGCCTCTTTCCTTCCGCTGCATCCAGGCTGAGCAAGGGACAGCGCAGGGAGGAGTGGAAGTGTCTGAGGCTGCTGCGCTCAGCCCTGTCCCTGGAGACCTGGTCTTGGCTGTGCTCCTGGTGCTGTGAGCAGGAGAGCCCCAGGAGGTCCTCTCTGCCCTCTTGGGGCTGCGGCTGCCCCTTCTTGCTGGCTTGAACACACCTGGGCAGGTGTCTGTTTTTCAGGTGTTTTCCTG
>NW_010193615.1:2264-3509 GCF_000695765.1 Mesitornis unicolor | reverse complement strand
ACCGGGAAAAACCTCCTCTGTGTTTCTGTATAAAATACTTCAGATCAGCTTGGAGCACAGCTCTGCATACGCTTCTAGTATTAAGCTTTTTGTTTTGGCGGGTTTTTTTACCCATATTCTGATCTGAAGACCTGAGACTTCTTGTTTACCAGAGCATCAGGGTCCTTTTTACAAAGCTGTTTAAATAAGGAGATCCATTTCAGCCATTCGCTCTTCCATACCGTGCTGTTGACACCAGCAAAGAGAAGGGTGGCCCTGACCACTGCTGCTAGTTCTGATGGGGGAGAAGAGATTACTGAAGCAGCAAACACAAAGTATGGCAAACAGGCCGTGTTTTTCTCTCCTGGCAGATAACGTCACCTTGCAGATTGATGGTGTGCTCTATCTGCGGGTTATGGACCCCTACAAGGTACTGTCCTTGCTGTGCTGACACTTGGCCTGAGTCAAACTTGCAGCCTCCAAGGCTGCACCCAGCATGGTCTACGTGTGCCGTGCTGGCCGCTGTGGCAGCTCCTCGGGCACCACTCACCTGGCTCTGCTGGCCCCTTTCTCCTCACCACACCTGCTTCAGCCTCTGCCCAGCTTACTGTGCCCTGCTGGGCAGGTGGGATGAGTCCTCCCAAGGCTCAGTCCTGACTCCTCCCAAGGCTCTGGACTCTCTGCTGTGCTTTGGCAGGGGTGTCTGTGGCAGGATTCTCCTCTCTGTGTTCACCCACCCTGCTTTGTTTGCGGTTCCTCTTGGCACTGCCGTTGACTTTGGTTTTTGCTTCTGCTCTCCAGGCCAGCTATGGGGTGGAAGATCCTGAGTATGCAGTCACCCAGCTGGCCCAGACCACCATGAGATCTGAACTTGGCAAACTCTCCCTCGACAGAGTTTTTCGGGTGAGCTGGGAAGGTGGATCGCGGAGCTGCCAGCATCTCTTGAAACCCCAGGGCAGTCTGCGCCGCCAGGCTGATAAGGCTTAACAGCAAAACACTCTCTGCTTAGAGGGCTTCTGCTTCAGTTGACCAGTTAGCGAATTGTTGGGAGATGGATCTTGGTTTTAATACTATATTTTTTTAATGGGAGCTATTTTTTAGCCTGCCCTGGGTTAGTTGGAAAGGGTGGTGGGTGGCATGTGCCCAGACCTGGTCAGCCCAGCTGCATTTCCCTCAAGTCGGTTTCTCTTTGCTCAGGCCCAGGGGTGAATGTCCAAGCTGACTCAGTTCAGTGGGGCTGTAACCCTTGTGCTGTATTGGCTGGGC
>NW_010193615.1:613-2233 GCF_000695765.1 Mesitornis unicolor | reverse complement strand
AGAAGCAGGGGCTGTTGCATTCCTGGATGTCTGCACCCAGATGTGCAGCAGATGTTTGTATCTCAGCAATTTGGGGCCCTGCTCTCCCTAGGAGAAGGTTACCCCTTCAAGAGATCCAGGGAGCATTTGGCCCTGCCTTCCGCCTGTGGAAATGGATTTTTCTGGCTGACCTCGGCCCGTGAAGGGGTTGCCAGTTTCCCTCCTGACCCTTATCTCATGCTAAGTGCCCCTTCTTTGCTCTCTGCTGTTTCTTTTGTGCCTTCTAGGAGCGGGAGTCCCTCAACGCCAACATTGTGGATGCCATCAACCAGGCTTCAGACTGCTGGGGCATCCGGTGCCTGCGCTATGAGATCAAGGACATTCACGTGCCCCCGCGTGTGAAGGAATCCATGCAGATGCAGGTTTGCTTCGCTGGCAGGACGGTCTGGAACAAGAAGGAAGTCTTCCCTTCCACACCGCGTGGTTCTCCATTCACGGCTGGCAGCACTGGCCCCTCCAGAGGCACTTCAGCTATTGAATAAATAATTCCTGTACTTATTTTGGCAGTGGTGCATGCAAGGCCTGCCTGCAAATCACAGAGCTGAAGGTCTCCCCTTGAGAAAAGTCAGGTGCCAGATCTCCAGGCTGGAATGGCAGGAGGGGCAAGCAGCTGTTGGGTTAGGGGTGGATGGGTCTGCACAGGGCTATGCAGCTTTGGGAGCAGAACCAGCCCTCACCAGGATCGCACAGTGTTTTGTAGCTGTGCTCTCATCTTCTTTCTGTTAGTTGGTGCTTGCCCAAGCGGGATGTAGGAGCATGTCCTCACTGCGCTTGCCCCACAGATGGGTTTTGCCCAGTGCAGCTGTGGCAGTCTCTGACCTACATTTGCAGGTAGAGGCAGAGCGACGGAAGCGAGCAACTGTGCTGGAGTCAGAGGGGACACGAGAATCGGCTATCAATGTGGCTGAGGGGCAGAAGCAGGCCCAGATCCTGGCATCGGAAGCTGAGAAGGCCGAACAGATCAACAAAGCTGCTGGTAGTGCCTGGGGCTGGAACATGAGGGGCCTGGGGAATCTGGAGCTCTCTGCACTTGGGGGTGATGCTCCCAGGGAGAGGCCTTATCGCTCTCTGTGGGTCAGGCTTCCTCAGCCATGCTGTCCTTCCTGGCTGGGGCCCTGGGGCTGAGCTCCAGCTTCTGCTGCCGCTCTGCAGCCTGGGGTGGCAGAGGTGTGTGCAGGAGTGTCACCTGGCTGCTGCTGGGGAAGAGGAGGGTTTGTGTGTGTGAAATTGTCTCGATTCACTCCTTGCAAATGCTTTGTCGTGGTTCTGATGGACACTGCTCTGTGGCTCATTGCAGGAGAAGCCAACGCCATGCTGGTGAAGGCCAGGGCCAAAGCAGAGGCAATTCAGCTCCTGGCAGCTGCTCTGGCACAACAGGTGAGCGACGGCTTTTTAGGGCAGCCACTGCTTTGGCACTGAGGGAGGTGAAAGCGCAGTCAGAGTGGCACCTGGCTGTCTCTTGGACAGTCCCTGGCATCTCCAGCAGCAGCAAGCAAGGGGTTTTGCTGTCTCAGGGGCTGTGACTGGATGGGGCGGGCTGCGCTCTTGCCGGGAGTGACTTGCTGCTGGACCTCGCTCCCT
>NW_010193615.1:0-227 GCF_000695765.1 Mesitornis unicolor | reverse complement strand
CAGGCAGCGAGGCCTGCAGGATCCCGCCCCCTCGCCCAGGGCCTGCCAGGCTCCCAGCAGTCCTGTCCTGCTGCCCTCCCTGGTCAGGCGCTCTTCTTGTTCCTTAGGTCCTTATTTTGTATCTGGCTTTAAATCATGAAATAAATGGTACCGGTGGTGCTGCAGCACGTTCCTGGTGGTCGGTTAATCAATCAATAAACCAAGTTACTAATTAATTAGTAACGCCT
>NW_010193614.1:0-1021 GCF_000695765.1 Mesitornis unicolor | reverse complement strand
ATGTTTTATTAACTTTGGTAATTGTGTAGGACTATGGCATAGAAATAAGGAGTAGTTAATGTTAACCTAACCATGAAGCACCAATAGGTATAAGCACACGTATACATTAGGTAATGAAAAACCAATCATGATAACCCACCTATGAGCTAGAAAGATATATAATCTGTAGCTTTGTAACAATAAACTGACACTTTGCTTGCACCCCATCGTGTCCTGTCCTTCATTTGCGGCAAACAAGAGCAAGTGCCTGATTCTCCAGATGGGATGGGGCAGTCCTGGTTATACATACAATGTATATATGAATATACAAAGCACGGCTTCTTTTCCTTCAGTCCCCCCTCATCCCTGGCCTGACCAGCATGGCCCTGGTGTGGGTTGTATGACCCCAGACCAGCCTGGCTCAAGCTCAAGCCCCACTTTAATTCCAGCACAAGAGCTGGGAACTCTTGAAGAACCAGCAGAAGAAACCTTCAGCAGAGAGAGGAGTGGGATGGGGGAAGAGCCACTGTGAAACATCAAGATAAATGAAGAAAGGAGGGGGAAGAGGCGCACCAGAGCAGAGGTTCAACTGCAGTCTGTGGTGAGATGGCAGGTTGAGTTGCCTGCAGGCCATGGAGATTCAATGGTCGAGCAAAGACCCACATAAGAAGGTGGCTGGACCTGAAGAATGTTGTGATTCTAAAGGAATTTTGTGGTGGAGCAGTTTGTGAGAAGAACAGGGTTCAAGATTTTTTCTTCTTCTGCCATGGTCAATGTCTCAGCAGAACTTTGCTAGTTAATCTGCTTTTGATCCTGATCTGTGTGTTCCTGAATCCAGTTCCTGAATACTGCTTCCACCCCCTGCTCGGTCTAGTCTGGGAATTTTCCAGTGCCCTGCTCTGCAGAGACTCTGGTGACATAATAGTCCTTCGTGGGGAGGGCGTGGTGGTGGTGATGTGGGAAGGATTTGATATTTGTTTTATATATATATATATGTGTGTATATTTTTGCATATATTTTATTATTTTCCTATTTACATTAT
>NW_010193613.1:448-782 GCF_000695765.1 Mesitornis unicolor | reverse complement strand
GATGGAGAAGGGTGAGGGAAAAAGACATGAGGATGAGGAAGGGGATGGATGGAAAAGGAGGGGGGAAAAGGAAGGAGAGGAAGGCTCCGCGGCCGCCCTTCACTCCCCCATGTGCGTCCTCAGGTGGTACTTGAGCGACTGCTTGTAGCGGAAACACTTGGTACACTCGGTGCAGGGGTAGGGCCGCTCGCCGGTGTGCGCCCGCTGGTGCTCCAGGAGGTGATGCTTTTGGGTGAAGTTCTTGCCGCACTCGGCGCAGTGGTAGGGCCGTTCGCCTGTGTGGATCCGCTGGTGCTCCAGGAGGTGATGCTTGCGGATGAAAACCTTCCCGCAG
>NW_010193613.1:0-429 GCF_000695765.1 Mesitornis unicolor | reverse complement strand
AGTTGTTGGTGAGCTTGGATTTCTCGCTGAAGGTTTTCTCGCACTGGCTGCACTGGTAAGGTCGCTCGCCGGTGTGAGTCCGCTGGTGGCGAAGGAGGTGGGAAGGTCGGGTGAAGTTCTTCCCGCATTGCGGACACAAGAAAGCCATCTCGTTTTTGCCGGCGTGGATGCGCTGGTGCATGATGAGGCTGATCTGCAAGCGGAAGCTGCGCCGGCACTCGCCGCAGGTAAAAGGCCGCTCGCCGACGTGGGTGATCTGGTGTTTGCTGAGGCTCGACTTGTGGCTGAAGCTGCTCTCGCACTCCGAACACTTGTAAGGTTTCCCGGGGGGAGGTTGACGCGCTTGGGGTTTCAAGCCGTGCTCGGGGCGCCGCGGGACCCCGACGCCGCGGCGCGTGTGGCTGCGCTGGGGCAGGAGGAACTGCCGCT
>NW_010193612.1:17192-18673 GCF_000695765.1 Mesitornis unicolor | reverse complement strand
GAAAGAAAGCGCCGGGAGGGGAGAGCGAGGCATCCAGACGTGCTGGGACCCCCGCAGGTCTCCAGGCTTGGTGCCGCACGGTCTGTGGGCGCTGCCCCTCCGTCCAGGGGCTCTGTCGGCCCTGCCGGTCCCTCTGCCAGTGTCTGCTGCGTGCGTGTGCGTGCCGCCGGCGGCGGGCGGCTATACCCTGGTGGTGGAGTGTGAGTGCGGGAGCCCCGTGCTGTTGAAGCCAGCAGTGAAGGTGTTGTAGGGGTGCAGGGTCTGCAGCCCCACCAGCGAGTTGGGGATCATGGTGATGGTGTTGGGGGTCATGAGCGGGATGTCATCCGGAGAGCGGCGCAAGGTGAGGGTGTAGTCAGGCAGAGCAGCCAGGCGCAGGGCGTCGTGGGGAGGCACGGCCTCGCACTCGTGGTGCCCCTGGCTCACCTGCAAGGAGGGCATCTCCTCGTCGGGCGTGTGGGCGATGTCATTGGTGGCACCGCGCTGGGGGCTGGGCTGCCGGTGCGTGTCCTGCCGGCGCTTGTCCTTGCGGTAGTAGAGGGCGGCGAAGGCCAGCACGTTGAGGAAGAGGAGGGAGGCACCCACGGCAATGGTGACACTCAGCTCGGTGGAGTAGTCACGGGGGCTTTCAAGCAGGGTGCCTGCCTCCTGCTCCGGGCTCCACTTCTCCTTCCCGTTCTCGCTGTTGTAGGCAGGAGAGATGGCGGGGCGCTTGGTGGTCCAGATCTTGCCGTTGGGCCGACGGGTGATGTGGGAATTCTGTGTGGTGTCGGGCGGCGGCACTTTGGTGGTGGTGGAAGTGTAGTGGAACATATCATGCAGGTTGTACAGGTGGGGGACCAGGTGCTTCCAGAAGGCCACCTTAGTGGCCCGGTAGTGGTCACGTACCCGTGGCTTCAGCCCGATGTGCAGGTATAGCTGGTCACGGGGGTTGTACTTGGACCAGGCCACCTCCTCGAACCGGTTGGCCTTGGTGTGGATGAACTTGGTGTCCTGAGGGACGGGTTTGTTGGGGTCCCTGCGAAACACAGGAAAAGCCAGAGCGGTGAGAAGGGAGAGCCAAACACAGAGATGGAGGCACGGGGAACCTTTGCCAGTGGTGGCACAGGGTGGGCTGGCAAAAGGTCCTGCGTGGCTGGGCACCCCAATCCTGGGTCAAACCTCACCCACGATGACAACAGCCAGCCAACCTCCCCACCTCAGGTCCTGTCCTGGGGGCTGGCTGCACTCTCAGCTTCTCGCTGAGGTGAATGCCCTGACCCCAGTGAAGGTGCAGCAACACAGACCTCTGGGCACAGCGGACTCAGTGTCCCACACCAGGCAAGACACCCCCTCCCCCTGCAGCGTGGTCCCGAAAGGCGCAGCCGTGGTTAGCGCAGACCCCTCCCCCAGGCACAGCACCCATCCCCACTCACCCTGTCTTGGCAAAGTTGGTCCAGTAGGTCATCACTACGGCACTAAGCATGACGTCGTTCTTGGAG
>NW_010193612.1:14481-17161 GCF_000695765.1 Mesitornis unicolor | reverse complement strand
GAAAGAGGTCTGTGGGGCCAATCATGGGGATCCCGAACACATAAGGCACCTCGTCCCCGTGGGCCGCATCCGACCACGCAGGCTTCATCAGGCTCTGGCAGTGGTGGTAGAAGGCGTAGAAGTATGTAGGGGAGCCATAGCGGGCATGCAGGTCGGCTGTCACCACCGACGGCTCTACCCACTGGTGGTCAGTGAAGAGGGCCACCAGAGTCTTCCGACGTGTCTCGGGGTTGTCCCTGTCAGCCCAGTCCGTGTACATGAACTTGATGGTCTCCCGCAAGGTGTCCTTGCCCTCGGGGTATCCGTACAGGTTGTCTACAAAGTTGGAGACTGAGTAGTCAAAGTCGCTGCCTGAGACGCCATCCTCAGGATCCACCACACCCTCCACAAACTTCAGCCCCTCGCCCTGGTTGACCCCCAGCATGATATCGTAGTTGAGGAACTCGCCCTGCTCCATCAGAATCTCCGGGTCATCCGGGATCACATCCCCGTCGATGACTGGCCCAAAGGCCACGTGGTAGCGAGCTGGCTGGATGTCTTGCTCCACCAGCTCCTTGGCGCTCTTCTGTCGCAAGCAGTCCACCATGTCCACTGTGTCCAGCACATTGCAGCCCACCTTGTCGGCCAGCATGCTGGTATACTTCACAGGCTGGTAGTTCACTGCCCAGCTGGAGAGCGCGGAGCCGCTCTGGATGATAGCTCTCTGGAAGAGACCTGCAAGACAGGAAAGGAGTGGAGGAAGCCCACGGCAGGGTGAGCGCTGTTCCAATGCTCCAGCGCGAGATGCAGCCTGGAGGAGGCATCCTTGGACCCCTGCGAGGACCCGGCCCTCTGGCCTGTGCCTGGCCTCAACTGAGGCTCCCACAGGGGGCTCAGCTCAGGGTCACCATGACTGTGGCAGGGTGACAGCTCCTGGCAAGCTGAACCCGAGGAGGAACCCAAGCCCCCCCAAGGGGCGCGCGCTGCCCCCAGCTCAGGAACATCCTCCAGTCCAGCGGGGCACTGGCTTTGCCCAGCAGCCTGGCAGCAGCAGGAGAGTTAATGCCTGCTCGGGGACACTTAACCCTGCATGTCCCACCCAACCGCTTTGTCAGGGGCCCCCTTGCCCCCCTCCCTGCCACTTCCTGCCCAGCTGGGGCTGCTTGGTGCCAATCCGCCCGGCAGTAGCACGCTGCCAGATGCACAAAGAGGGCCTTTCTGCCACTGGGAACACAGAGGGAGTGGACTTTCGCCCTGGAAAATGGGGCCACAAAGGCCCTGGCCCAGGCGGAGGAATGCGTGGCTGCGCTCCAGCCCCATGTCAATGGCGCTTGTGCTCAGAATACAAAGGGCGGCGAGGAAGTGGAGCCTCCGGGGTGGAGAAAAGCAGCCGGGTTTGGGGTGCACCCTGGGGTCCAGCCCTCTCCTGCACCCCTAGTGCTGCCTGCACCCCTAGTGCTGCCTCCTCCCTGGTGCTCATTTGCCACGAGGGACTGGCTCAGGCGGTCCCTGAATGGTGCTGGTGCAGCAGGACGGTGGTGACAGGCCTGCCCCCAGCCCCTTGAAATGCGGCATGCCTGTGTGAGACCTCTCTGTGCAGCCAAGGCCGTGCTGCTCTCCAGGGGAGCGTGCACCTTCCTTCAGCAGAAGCGTTTGGTGGCTCCTGGCTCCCAGCCACCATGTCCGTAGCTTTCGTCTGCACGTACGGTCCTTGCTCTGCCAAGTACCTGGCGTACAGTCCCATGCGCTGGGACAAAGAGAAGTCACAAGCTCTGTTTGTCACCTCCCAGTGCCCTAGAAAGCCGTACCCAGCCTACAGGCTGGACACTGGCCATGGATGTGCTTGCTCTGCACCATCATCCACGTGCCAAAGTGCCTGGATGGGGGTTCCCTGGCACCCAGGAAATGCTACCCCAACAACCACTATTGCTTCCCCCCAGCAGCATCATGTCCCAGCCAGTCTCACCAAGCTGGGCTCTGCCCTTGCCTGCCTCTGTTGGAGAAGCACAGGCAGCCGGTGTCATCATCCCAGGTCACGTCCCTGGTGGAGCCCCCTGTCTGTGTCCCTGCTTGGCCACATCCTGACTCAGGGGGGCCCAGGAGTCTGCGAGAGCCCAGACCTGCCACGTCCTCCTCCTCCATGCCAGCACCCAGCTGAAGCCTGACAAGCACCCTGGGGAGGCATTGCCACCCTGCAGCTCACCCTGGAGCCCTCCAGCCTGCTGGGATCTGGCAGGAAGGTGCAGCTTTGCCTTCCCTGCCTATTCCCCTCAGAGGTCAGAGTCCCAATGCACCCCACGTCCTGGAGAGATGGCTGCCACGGCACAGTGGGGCCAAGCAGCAGGACCAGGACACTACTGGAGGTGCTGCCGGCTGCTGCCAGCTCCCTGTTTCCCCTTCACTTTGCACAGTAGTGCAAAAAAGACTGGAAATGCCTCTGGGGTTGTCTGGGCCAAGCCCTGCTCAGAGCAGGGTGCTGGATGCCTTGTTCAGCTGAGGGCTGAGCATCCCCGGAGCTGGCAGCAAAGGGCAGCAGCCCCCGCAGAGCGGGGAGATGGGGTGAAGGAAGCACAAGAGGTTTGCCCTGCAGCGACTGCCCCTGCCCCTGCCCCAGCACGGCTGGCTGGGGAGGGACACAGCACTTTGGTCCTTGGTGAGGAACCCAGCCGCCTACGAGGGCCGAGGCTGGCAGGGGGGGCCC
>NW_010193612.1:9634-14450 GCF_000695765.1 Mesitornis unicolor | reverse complement strand
CCCCGTCCCCCCGCCCACCCAGACCCGGCGTCCGCTGCACCAGCCTCCAGCGTCTGCCTCCTCCAGCACCTGGCAGAGCAGGCACAAATTAGCACCGTCATTAATAGCTCTTGATCACTATGAGCTTTATTTTGATGCGATAAAAACAAACCCGCCTGGTCTGCAAGCTGCGTCTCAGCACAGCTCCCCCACTGCTCTAGAGCCAGCTGCCCTGTCCCTGGGGAGACCAGTGCTCCGGCACAGGGTTTTATTTGAGGTCATTTTATGGCCATTCGCTTCGGGGCAAAACTGGCTGCAGCACCGAGTGCTCCCCTCCTGCCTCATGGCATTTACAGCCAGCAGCAGCTCCCCTGCCACAGCAGAGAGGGTGCCAGGTGCCTGGCACTGCCATGATGCAGGGAGGACCACACCACAGGCTTTGGGGCTGGACGGAGCAGCAAAGGATGTGGCACACACAGAGGTGCAGGGTTTAGTGGCAGGAAGCCTAATGTCACCTGAAAAGTGCTATCCTGGCCCGACAGTATGTTTTGTGGCTGGAAAGCCAGGGAGCAGCCCCTCCAATCCATCCCCAGCTTCTCTCCACGCTGCTCCCTCCATCCCAGGGCCATATTAGCAGTTGGGGGCCACCTGGGCAGCCAAGCACATTGTTCTGCTTTCAAAGAGGTGTCACCATCTGGCCACCAAAACCAGTCTGTAGCCTTGGAGTTGCCCTGCTAGCAGCACCCAATCCTGGAGGAGAGACTCCTGGACTGATTGCACCTCCCTGTGATTCCTGCCTGCTTCCCAGGCACTCTCACGATGGAGTGGAGCACCCTAAGAAGCATCGTGAAGTCATTATACCCAGTGTCCCTTCCCTGGCCTTTCACATGCAGTAGGGGCAGAGAAAACCCTTCTTTCTGTAGGGTCCTTCAGCCTGTAGGAGGCTTCTCAGCCCCGTGCCCATGCTGCCTGGCCCCTGCAGCCACAGAGCATCCCCTGCCCTGTCTGCTGCTCAGAAATGAGTTGGCAAAGATCTACCTGTGCTCCCTTCCCACAGACTGTTCAATTTACCATCTAACACAAGCAAAGCATCCTCTGGCTTTAGCCATGAAAAGCATCTCTCCTGTGGGCTAGGGAGCTGCTGCCTGCCCCCATGGCTCTGGGTAGCTGGGACTCCCACTCCAGGAGCCCTAAAAGTGGTGAGGGCAGCCCTGGTCCTGCCCTGCCCTGGCATTGCAACATCAGCACCGGCTCTGCAGGTTTAACTCACATTTTCCATGTTCTTGAGCTTATTGTGGTCTAATACACATTAATATTTGTCCAAGCCACCTGAAGAGGATAGGGCAGCAGCCTCAGGAGCATCCTGGTCAGGAGCTGGCACGGGGGAAGCAGGACAACAAAGGGGCTGACTTCAGGCACCACACGCTCATGCAGAGGCATGGACTGAGCTCTGGTGTGCTGAGCATCCTGCAGCAGCAGGGAAAGGGAACAGACACGTCCTGAGTGGGCAACAGTAGCTCCATACGTGATGCTATGGCTGCATCGCTTCAGCTTTACCCGCCTTTTGGTTTCTTTACTCAAACATGGCAGGGCACCGGTGCCAGCAATGGCAGAGGCTGCAGGCTGCAGAGCAGGCATGGAAGACCACAGACTTACAGTGGGAGCACCCAAGCTGCTGGCTTTTGGGAAGTAACTGCCCACCGAGTCCAGACAAGTCTCTGCTGTTGGGGCTGTGGGGCAGAGCATCCCCCAGAGCTCTGTTCCTTGGGGCACCAAGGAGAGCCCCGCAGTAGGAGCAGCCACCCCAAGAGCAGGAGCACTCTGCACAGGAGTTGATGCTGGCTGTGCCACAGGCACTGGCACAGGGACACCATGGGGCACCGGTGGGCTCCAGAGCCTGCTTGGGACATCCCACCACCATATCACGGGCACAGGCTCTGCCACCTCTTGCTGCAGCTGACGCCAGCACCTGCGGACCCCCACGTCCAGCCTTGCCAAGCAGACAGTGATGCTGATGCTGGTGCTGGTGCAGCCGCCTTTGCAGCAGCCTGGGCTGAGAGCATTCCGGCTTTTGGTATCAGGGCAATCAGTCCATGGGCAGCTCCCAGGGCCACAGGAAGGCTGCCCAACTTTGCCAGCAGCCTGGCCAGCACTCGCCTCCTCCCATCCACCCTCTGCCAAGCCTTCAGCCCTGCTGAGGTTCTGAAGGTCTCCTTTGCTCCTGTGCAGTTCCCAGGCTGTTGAGCAGGGCTGCGCCTCTTCGCAACGACTTCAAGTGCAATTCTGTGTGTCTCTGAGGTGTAGGCTCACACCCATGTCCACTGCCCATACACATCCCCTCCTCCCCTGCACCACGCTTGGGGACACAACTGGAGGAGGGCTGCACCCTCACAGAAAGCCCCTGTGACCAAGTGCCTGGCAGGCCGGTCATCTGTGGGCCACATCCAGTTCAGGCTTTGCTCCTGGGGTTTCCTTTATGAAGTTTATTGAGAACATCTTTACTCCCAGAGTCAATTTTTTTCCCCAGTGCTCAATGTAGATGTTTCCACAGTTGGTTTACATGCACTTGCTCTTATGCCAACACAATCTTAGAGCAAATAATTCCTTCCTTTATCTAGAGTAAACATCCTGATATCAATAATATCACTTCCACCTGTGTTTTGCACAGCACTTCCAGCTCTTCCAGTTTCACAAGATGGGGCCCTCCATCCCTCCCCAGGCTCGGGTTTGGCCTCCCCTCTATTGCAGTGTGAACACCTTTCCCAGCATCAACATTCGTGCTCCCAGTGCCCTGCACGATGCTCCAGACCCTCCCCTCCTGCCTCCAGAGGGGTTCCCCTGAATTCCCAAACCCGAATGCTCCAGCTCCCTCCCTGGCTCCCCCATGTGCTGCCACTGGCCTCTCCCTGCCCACGATGAGAAGATTTTGCTCCCCAGCCCTGGGCCAGTGACTAATTAAAGAGTAGCCCTGACTTTGCGAGGGTGTCCAGCAGTAGCCAGGTGGGCTCCCTTCCCTAGGTGAGCATCAGCTGGGTGCTTGCTCACCACTGCAGCGTCCTCGGGCACAGCTGGCACCTACCTTCAGAGTGGTGGGAGAGGGTGAGCAGGCTGACGCAGGAGGCACCGATGCCAGAGCCGAAGACAGTGATCCGCAACGGATCTCCCCCAAAGAAGGCGATGTTCTCGCTGACCCAGCGTAGCGCCTGGATCTGGTCCAGCAGCCCATAGTTGCCCTTGGCAGCCTGGTCCCCTGTGCTCAGGAACCCTGCGGGCCAAGGGGACCCCGGTTAGGGATGAGGAAGCAGGAGGGGGGTTTGTCCTGACCACCCACCCCCTTCCCCACGCCTAGGGGAGCTTCTGTGGGACCCTATCGCAGCACAACATCAGACCCCACTACCAGGACAACCCTGCGAGCTCCAAGCTGGAGCGAGGCCACCACTGAGTTCCAGCCGCCCCCTGCACGACACAGTGGGGTGAAAGGCTGCGAGCATAGCTGTGAGCCCTGGGGAGACCCTCCAGCCATCTGCAAGCAGTGACAGGGTGATGGGCACAGAGCCCTGTCCTATCCATACCACTGCCTGTGCTAACAAAGAGCCAAGGCGTCTCACACGTGCTCCAAGGAAAGCTGAGAAAGCACCTGTGGCCGCAGGCAGGCTGGATGTGTGCACAGCCAGTGCTTCCCATGGACTAGCGTGGCCCAGAGGAGGCTCTATGGATGTAAGGAGGTGGGCTGGGCAGAGAGGAAGGCACTGCAGCTTAAAATACAAAAGCTTGCAGTGAGGAAGATGCTGAGAAATGCTTTCAGTAGCAAAGGGAACACCCGAGATAAGCTATCAGTGTCCCATTTGCTTTGACTCAAAGCAGGAAGCCAAAAACATGGTCCTGAGGTAAAATCCAGGTAGGCACTCTGGCAGACAGGGTGTGGTGCTGGCACTGCTCTCGCCGGGCACACTGCAGCACCTCAGTGGAGATGATGATGGCACCACTTCAGCATTATTTCATATTGTGACTTACGTCTTAAATTCGCACCTTTCTTAAAGGCCTGACTTTTCATCTTGAAAGCTCTTGAATAGGCTTATTTTTTCTAAGAAGCCTATTTTCTACCAGGTAACTGCTATCTTCCCCAAGAGACTAGCAGGGTGTGAAGGCCACCAGAGGGATGTGCTGCCCCTGGTACCGGCCCTGCTGCCCAGGGAGAGCACCGTGCCAGGCTGGATGGCTGCAGAGGAGTTCTCCCCAAACCTCCACACTGGTGGAGGAGGAGGCAGCAAAGCTCCAGAGACATGTCCCGTGTCTCAGCCCCTTGAGCAGGCAGGGGACTGCACCGCCTTTTGACCCAGCGTCCCCATCTCACCAGGTCACCAGTGCTCGTGAAAATGGGGCTGCCACCCTCCTCTATGCAGCACCTTTCAGTGAGCCCCTCTGTGGACAGCCAGGCCATGCTGGGCATCTGCAGGGAGTCCTGGCAGCTCAGCCAGCTTGGAGGCAGCTGGAGCCCAGGGAGGGGGAGCTGCAGGTCCCCAGGGGCAGCTAGGCAGTACCTGCTGGCAGCTCACCGCTTTAAGCCCTCTCAGGAGGAGATGCTGAGTACACACATTTATTAGTCATTTAACCGCAGACCAATATTTACCGAGCCAGGCTGTGTAAATGAGCCTGAGGGGGCCGGTGCCAGGAGCCGGACCACGCTGCAACTGCCCGCAGCGGGCACCGCCACGGGGCACCTGGGCCCAGGCTGGGGGAGCAGGGGCAGCACCCACAGTGCAGTCCCATCCTGCTGGGCCCCACGTCCCCACTGCCCCCTTCACAGCTAGTTCAAGCCTGGTCAGCTGTGGGGGCT
>NW_010193612.1:0-9607 GCF_000695765.1 Mesitornis unicolor | reverse complement strand
GCAGCCAGCCCATACCGAGCACTCCAACGCGGTAGTTCAGGGTGATGACAATCACGTTGCCGTAACTGGCCAGGACACTGCCGTCTATCATGTTTCCCGTGCCCTCCATGTACGAGCCACCATGGATATACACCATCACCGGCTTGGCCCCGCTGTCCCGGATGTCTGGAAGGAGAGGCAGTTAAATACAGGACCTCACTGACGGCTGCAGCACCCTGCCCAACAGGCAGAACAAGGACGAGGGCAATGCCAGCTGCCAGGACCTGGGAGAAGGCCTAAGGAGCCAAACCCACCGCTCTCCTGGGGGGCCACAACATGGACCACCAAAGGCGCCTACCACTGAACCAACCCACCAGCCCCTCTCTGGGTGGCAGTGGCCGCTGCACCGTCCCCACACCACTGTCCTCTCAGGGGTCTCGGCACATGCGGTAGAGGCACTGGCTGGACCTGGCTGCTCTCCCCAAGAGCCGAGCTTTGACTGTGTGTGGGAGCCAGACCAGTGGCACCTCTGTGGCAGGGGGGAGGCGCAGCTGGACCCAAGACCTCGGCTCCCAGAGTCCTGGAAGCTGGCATGGCAGGGGGGCAGGGATGGGGGTGTGCAGGACCTGGAAGGTGGCGGGGGGGCACTGGTGGGTGCTCCAATGTCTGACTCTCCTGTCCCCCCCTTCCCATTCCCCTTGGAAGGCAGAAACCTGATGGCTGCCTGGACATGAACCCATGGCACCCCAGTGCCCAGACACAGACATGGCGATGAGGCAGACAGTGTGTGCACGTGTGTGTGTCAGGGAGGTGAGCACGGTGTCCGGACGAGGACAGAGCATGAGGCATGGAGTGAGGATGGGAAATGGGACCCCGAGGGCCGGGGAGGAAGGACCGTGGGAGCCTAGGGGACAAGGAGCACACATGCTCCCTCTCTCAACTGACCCTGTCCGGAGGACATCCTTCCCCTTCTGCCTCACTGGCCTGGGATCCCTCATGGAGCTGAGCCCGGGCACAAGGGAAGCAGACCCACGCTCAGCTCCCAGTCCTCCTTGCCCATGTTACACGAAGGAGATGGTTGTGCACATCATGGAGGTGGTGCCAGGCCCCACGTACCTGCGGTGCCCAGCCCTCTCCTGGGCTGGCGAGCCAGCACTGATGCACTTTGCCCTCCCTCATGCTTGCTTGCACCCAGCGCCTTGCTCGGGCAGGCTGGCATCACCCACTGGAGCTGCTTGGCCTCAGCCACTGCTCCCTGTCTGCCTCCTGTCCCATGTACCACACCATCCCAGTAGCCAGCCCGTCACCGCCCATCATAGTCCCTTTGGAGCTGGGACTCCCCGGGCGCAGCCACGCTGGCTCAGCGGGGATGCCCGGCTGGGGTGGCTGTGCTCCCTCGCACCCCTCTAAAACCTGCCCATGTCCGCTCCTCCCCGCACCTTGCCCGTAGCAGAGAGATGCGGGGCAGACTGATGTGCACCTCTGGCCATCCCCACCTCCAGCCACAGCCTGCAGCACAGCAGAAGGTGGCCCTTCTTTTCCATATAGAAAACCTCTTCCCTTCAGGAGAATAAAGACGTGGCAAAACCTGTACCGCTCTTTTCCTATTGCCAGAATGCAGACAGGCAAATGCATAGACCCGGGGAGCAAAAAGCACTCGTGGCTCCTCCGGGACAGATGTCGCCCATGCGGCAGAGCTGTGGCAGGACAACTCTTCCCAGGGCTGCCCGCCTGAAACGCAAAGGGCAGGAACATCAACGGCTGTGCTCGTGTCCTCTCCTGCCTGCCACACACTCCCATCAACACGCAAAGGGACATCCTCCCAGCAGAACAGCAGCGATGTGTGGAGACAGACCAGGGAATAAACGGCTCCTCATCACTGCAGCACAGCGTAGGGGGGTTTACCACAGTCATGTCACTTAGGCTGAATGCCAGTTTACACCCTGGTACAAGAGGTCCTGGGGCACAGGTTAGTGGGAGAAAACAATGGGGTTTTGGTACTGCCAAGGAAAAAGCTTTTAATTGGTTTGCCAGATCCTAAATGCCATCTGCCAGGCTGTGCTCGAGCTGCCCCAGGACTCCTGCACACTGCGAGGTTTTACTGTCCTTGGCACATTAGGGCTGCACCCTGGCCGACCCCTCTTCTTCACATCCCTGTAGCCAAGTGCACCGACTCCATACCCTGCCAATGAACAACCCCGTTTCACTAAAAATAGCTTATTCTGCAGCTTGCTTAGCCCCAGTGTGCATCTAGAATCACATCTGCGTGAAAGCCCACTTGCTCTGCCTCGGCTAGTGCTGATGCTCTGCTTGCAAGCGAGACCTTGCTTGTATTGGGTGGAGAAGGAAAGAAGTTCCCAGAAACCACGTCCGAGTGGCCCTTGGGTCTCCTAGGCATGTCCAGGTACCCCGTGGGTGCCAAGCGGCTGGCACGGCCAGGCAAGAGGGGAGGGGGAGGTCGCTGGCTCCCAGCTGTGTGTCCCCGACTCCAGAGGGATGAGGCTGGAGGTGGGATGTGACTGGGCTGGGGGGTGAAATGGGCCCAGGTGCTCAAGGGCTCCTCTCCTCCCAAGCTGCCATGCTTCCTCCCTGCCCTCACTCAAGCAGAGCGGGACCAAACTTCTCCTAAAGCAAAACCAAACCCCCATGAGTTTCCCCGCCCTGTCCCGAGGAGGGGAAGGGCCTGGGTGCCCTGCACAGCCGGCCAGCCTGCCCCCCGCCCCGTGCAGCTGCCCGGCACGGCAGACAGACACACAGACAGGGCTCCCTGGGGATGGCAGCGGATGGCGGGCAAACGGAGTCGCTTTGCATGTCATGCAGTGGCAGCCTCGAGCACAGAAATACCTTCGTCTTCATCCCCGTCATTATCCGCTAAGTCCTCGCCCTGTTTCTTAGCGCTGGCTCCTAGGGACCAAACACGAGGAGACAGAACACAAAGAAAAACAAAAGGAAACAAAAACCAAACCAAAACAACAACAAAAAAAAAACCAAACAAAAAACAAGAAACAAAAGAGAATTCAAAAATAGCATGACAGCAGAGACAGTGGGGCCAGGCCAGTGCCCCACAGCACTGCTGGCTACTCACACTGCACCTCTCCCAGAGCCCAGGCGGCCGTGGAAGCTGCGCCAGGACACCTGCATCCCTTCCTGGGTACCCCTGGGGAGCACCGGGGCAGCAGGCAGGAGCAGAGCAGGCCCTGGGCAGCACCAGCACCGGTGGTAGATCAGCCCCTCAAAGCACTCGCTGATCCTCCTGCACCCCAGCCTGGCCCCCACCTGCTCCCTCTCCAAGGCTCCCTCTCCTCCCGCCCAGGCAAGGCAGAGTCCTGCTCCCAGCCCTGCAGACACCGAGGACAACCATCCCCGGCCACCAGCAGTGCCCAGGGGAAGGGCTGCCCTGGGTGGCCACTGACCACCGGACAGGGTCCTGCCCGTCACCCCCACACAGTGCACGGCCCCTTGTGATGTGTGGCACGGCTGTGCCACAGACCACTGGTGCTTCCCTGCGCTGCTCAGCTCTATCATGTACTAACTCCCTTCACAAAAGACGAATTGCACGGTTCACTGAGGATTGCCAAGGCACTGACCAGTTTGCCCTGGCCAAGGCAGAACCCTGACAATATTGGTTTCTGTAACATCCCGAATGCCTTCGAGTTGTTGCATGGCCCTTACAGAATCCGTGGTGCCAGCACAGAAGCAAGGCCAGCAGCCCCAGCCTGGTGCTGTGGGATGCTGTTGCGGACGGCGTGCACCAAGCGTGGTACATCCTGAGCTGCACGTGGCCAGCGGGAGCCAGGAGAGGTGGCCTGCGGGCTGGCAGGGAGCAGATGCGGTGCAGGCCTGGACCAAGGCCCTGCTGCTGCCAAGGGCTGCATGCCCTTGTGAGCACAAAGGTTGTGTGGTGCCACCCCTGCAAAGTGCAGTCCTGAATTTAGGAAGAGGCTGTGCTCTCCTTATCCCCCTACTGCCCTCTGCTCCCTGATGCCTGCACCTAAAAAGTTCCCCGGGTGATGGTGACCTCAAGGGTGACAGCAAAGTCTCCCTCAGGTAGGACTGCAGGTCCCACAGGCACCCAGCTGACCCCGGGGCACCGCTGCCATCATCAACCAGCCCCATCACCGCAGCAAGGGTTCTGGACGGCAAGGCTTGCCGCGAGCAAAGGCAGCCCCACGGCTGGATGAAAGTACAACAAGGTGAGGTGAGCACGAAACTGGCTAGGAAGACGAAATTGGGAAGGCATCCTCACTGCCACTCTGGGAGTGGGATCCCACAGGTGACACGGGTGGCGGATAACAGAGATGGCAGTAGGAAGGTGGACAGGATTTGGATTTTAAAATAATTTGTGCTGGAGGGGTGAGGTGTCTGAAATGGCTGTGGGGCAGCGTCATCAGGGCAAGAGTTTTGCGCAACACCTTAAGCAGTCATGAGCTTAAGTCTGGAGGCACAATGACCAGAAGCCTGGAAAAATCCAACAGGCAAGAAGAGGCTGGGTCACATGGATCTCGGGAGCAGAGAGCAATGGGAGCTACAGCAGCATCCTGACACACGAATGGCTGCTGCCAGGTGGGGAGGTGGAAGAGCAACACCCTCTCTGCTGCGCAGAGTACAGCAGCCCTGGCAGGTTGACAGTGGATGAGAAGAAAAATCTTTGTGGCAGAAAGGGCAGGAAAGTGCTGGAAGAGGTGGCCCAGGGAGGTGTTTAAGACCAAGCGAGATGCACTGCCAGGATGAGGTGAGGCAGAGCTGCTCCTGGCCGGGGCAGGGATGGATCAGCTGTCTCCAGAGCCATCCTGATTTTCTCTGACTCAGAGCTCACCTCCCAACTTCCCCCCTTCCATGGCCCAGCCCTGCCTCCTCACCTCCTGCTTTGCCACCCAGAGATCCTCACATCATTCTCCTGTTTTCACCCAACACTAACTCTCACCCCAGCATCGCCCCTTCCTGCTGCGTCCTTCTGCATGCTCCCTCCCCAGCCCTGCGCTCGGCCGTGTGCAGGAGGCTGCAAGCTTGTCCTGCTGCATCTTCTCCAGGAAGAGCTGCGAGCCTAGAAAGCACTTAAATGACAAAGCACTCATGCAATATTTCCTAACCGGTGCTACGTGCCAATCTCCTTGGTACTGCTCAGGGATTGGGATTTTCCTCTAATGAAAACCACAGGCAGCAAGCTTTCATCTGCACCATGCTTGAGAGCTGCAAAGCCCATCGCAGGCAGCTGGAGATCCTTTCCCTGGCCCTGAGGAGCTGTCAGGCTGGATGAGAGGGCAGTGGACAGCATTCCTGGGAGCTGAGGGACTGCTCTGGCTGGGCAGAGAGGGATCCCGCTGGAGACCGCGTCCCGGAGCTTAGGGATGGCTGGGACAAGTCCACAGCAACCCAAGCTTCATGCACTGCAGGAGGGATGGCAGAAAGCAGCGCTGGAAAGCTGAGCAAAGCAGGAGTGCAGTAATGCAGGCCAGGGTGAAGGGGAACGGTGGTGGTATGTGTGCGTGGCAGATGCAGAGCACGAGCCAGCCCTGTTGGCAGGAAGGTGCCAGGGTGGCTGGGGTTACGGCAAACATCAGCTGCTGCAACCAAGCAGATTTTTGCCTCTCACTATATTGTTCACCTCTGCAATGACCCCACTGATGCCTCACAGCTTCTGGGAGCCATTACAGCTTCACTGCCCTCGCCCATCCCTTGCACTTCACTCCATGACCTCCCTCCGCTGGTTATTGCAAGTTCAAGGACACACATCCCAAGACATCTTCTTCCCAGGCCACCACACAGAACCTCACAGGGATGTGTTTAAGCTTGTGGATTCACAGCTGGAAAAACCGAAAGGACTCGTGGCTCTTGCTCTCCTCACCCATCAAATACTCCCGTCACTAACCCAGTGTGAATGCCTGTGCCCATTCACTTTAAGCTGACTGCAAAGTGACATTGTTCAGGTTGATAGGAAGGATGCATACGTTCTTATGTGAAGGCTCTAGGAAGATTTAAGCTCAAGTTCAGTAAAAAATAAAATCACTTTCCCTGAAACAGGGGCATCCACGCCAGATTTATGCTATCTTAAGTAAACCATGCCAACAGCACTGACACCAGTGCTAACAGAGATAAAGGAGAGGGAGGAGCCTCAGTCCTTGGAGCCCTTGTGCTCAGCACAGTGTGGATAAGAGAAGCGCAGGAGCCTGAGCTGACACCTTTCCAGATCCAAACATCTGCCCAGCATGGCTGCAGGCAGCCCCGGCACCCCCTCCTCAGTGCAAGCTCCTCAGGGCACCCACTTCCCAGCAGCAGCTGGGATGCTGCAGGGAGCAGGAGCCTGCAGCCACACTGCCACCGTGCCTGATGGCCACATGCACCCAGCAGCACACACACTGGTGGCCACGCCAGCTCAGGGGCGTCTCTGGGAGCGACAAGGAATGGGACCCGGAGCGGTGACAGCCGCTGACCCTCTGGTGGCCTCTCCAGTCATCAGCCCCTGCTCCAGGACTGCAGTGCACCTTGGTGCTGCCCTGCCCCTCCCTGTCCCTGGGTGATGCAGAGGAGTTATCTCCATCCATGAGAGGACTCTAGAAAAGCACTGCATCTTCTCACGTGCTGCTGCCTCTGCCAGCACAAAACACCTTACCCTCACCTTTGTGAATCGCTCCCTGGAGCAGAAGCAGGGCAGTGGTCTGCTTCTTGCTCATTCTGCAGTGGGAGGCTGGTCCTCCACCAAGGGAGTGCTGCAGAAGTTGCGCAGCCGCAGGGAAGCACTCAAGACAAATTCACTTCTTGGAGAGCAGTGAGAAAGCCACGATGCTTTTCCCGTTGAGCAGCTGAAGCGCATCCTGGGCCCAGGAGCTGCCGGGAGCTCCGGCCACCCTCACACCACAGCACAAGCTGCTGTACCGGCACATTTGTCTCTGCAGCATCGCAGACCCCAAGCAGTCCCGGCCAGAGAGATCGGGGCAGTCGTTAGGAAAAACCAGGGAGGGCTGTACATGCAGGGCAGCCACGCTTCTCCCTTCCAAAAATGCTATCCATCTCATCTTGCCCCACAGCGAGGCCTGCCCGGGCTGGTGGCAAAGGGCAGGGGAAAGCACAACCAGCACCCACCACAGCCCAGTGCTGGCTGGAAGGGCTTGCAGCTCAAAGTAAAGGACAGAGCTGCTGTGCCTAGTGCATGGGTACCTGCTTTTCAGGTGGGCAGCGTTATTTTCACAGCAAAACCTGAGCCTCAGATGAGCTAATTAAAGCACCACTGCACTGCCTTGCTCCCAGAGAAGCATGTGTGTGGAGGAGACTGGCATGTAGGATATTCCATAGAGGAAATTACTGTGGACAACTAGGCAGGGAAACAGGGACATTTCTCTGTCCCAGGGATACATTCTGATAAATTCCCAGTCCTTTGGCTGCTATGAAATACACAAAGCTTAGGGGTGGCAGAAATAATGAAAACTCCAGTAAGGTGGGAGCTGAGGTGTTCTGAACCACCAAAATACTCCACAGGTGTCTGCTCTGTGAGAGGAGAGCCTATACATTGCTCATATGTGGCCTTGGAAATAATAATCAAGAATACTCCAGAATGAGACGATGTTCAAAAGACACACAGCCCAAGGAAATCGGCACTGCAGGTATGTTATTCTCCCCCCATCCATTACTAACCCAGGATACACCACAAGGGGCCGGGAGCCTCCGTGCCTCGTCACAAGTGACTCAATCAATTTGAGCCGGCGGCCACCAGAGCTGTGGCCGAAGCCGAAGGGCAGCACCAGTGTCTGGGTGCTTTAATTCCTGGCACGTCATGCCTGGATGCCTAAATGGCTGACACTGGGGTCCGTCCCCTACCAGCTCCCCAGAAGGCGACCAGAGGCAACTGCAGATGGGCTGTAAAGAAACCCTGGCCATGAACAGAACCGGCAGAGAAGGAAAACCAGGAGACGGGAGCACCCGAAGAGTTTCACCATGCCCTTACGTTGCCTCCCTTCTCCAGCTGTAACCTGGACACTGCTTCCCTGGCCACAGCCTGAGGGCTGGGGGTGGTGGGGGTCCGCCAGCCCCGGGAAGCGGGTGGGAGGGCCGGGATAGGAAGTGCTTTGAAGTGGCTGGTGATCACTGGCACAGCCGGCTCCGGAGGCAGCGTGTGGAGACTCCCTAATGTGCCAGCCCTTTCAGAGGCAGCCTTGGCACTCAGAGAGATGGCGTGTGAATAGCCAGGACAGCGACAGGAAAAGCAAAGAAACCCAACAACAGAACTGGGGGGAAACGGCTGGAAGGAAAGTGCTTCCCAAACCTCCAAGCCCAGATGCGCCGGCCCTACTGACCCCAGGGGTGTGGGGAGGTGGAGGCCGGGACGCAGGGACACCACTGCCGCGGGATGCCCAGGACAGCAGCCCCCGCCCGCCAGACACCCCCTCCCTTCACTGAGCCTTTCAGCCTTTCAGAAGAGCTTGGCTGCCCGACCGCCCTCACATCCAACTTTGGGACACAGGGAGCAGCCTGGGCTCTCCCAGCCTGCGAGGGGGCTGTAGGATGGGTCTAGCATCGTGCCCCATAAGGGGCTGAGCCAGCTCCGTGGGTTAACGGTTGGACTCGATGATCTTAAAAGTCTTTTCAACCCAACCAATGCTATGCTTTGCACGTCCATTTGCGCCCATGGCGCTGGGCCTGACTGGGAGCACAGGATTACTCTGGGGCAAGGGAGTAGCTGAGCTGTACCCCCTTGGCCCAGTGTGCAGCAGGATGAGCCCTGTGCGGCCCTGGGGATGGAGGCAAGGCAAAGCAGAGATGTGTCTGAACTAGAGGTGTTTGGCCACCTGCGGCGCAGCTGGGGCTTGGGGAGGGTGCTGTGCTGGCGGTGGGAAACAGATCCTCACTGGCAGGGCTGGCAGAGTCGGGGAGGTGGGGAGGAGGGCAAGCAGCAGGGAGCAGCCTTGGCAAGACCTCACAGACTGGGGCAGAATGTGGCAGCATTTACACACCCAGGAGAGGCTTTATGCTTTTAACTGAGATGCAAAATGAACAGGGATGCAAGGGGTGAAGAGCTCAGCCCAGCATGGGCTGCGATCTCCCATCACGCAGATGCTTCCCTGAACAGGTCTGCACACCCCCCAACGGGGGAGGCACACCTGAGGTCCCTAAGACAACAATTTAAGTGTAGCCATCAGAGGCTCCCCTCTCATACCCAGGGCCTGGGAGACTATCAGTGCTAGCAGGATGAAGGCAGGAGCGCAGGCTCAGCCCAAAAAAGCTGTTCTGAAAGGCCCGCAGCGAAGTGAGCATCCTCCTCTGACCTGACCCCAGCCCTGCACTCCCAGCCCACACCGGTCCTGGTTCCCTCCGGCCAGGGAGCAGAGGTGGCCGGGGAGCATCCGTGGGGCTCCTCCAAGCGGGAAGTGGGGTGAGGCGGGGGGCACTGCTGGGTGGCAGCACAGAGAGGTGCCAGAGGAGCATGCCGGGGCCGGGGGCGGCCAGGCCCCCTCACCCTCTTTCACTCTCTCTCTCTTTCCTCTCTGTGCCTCTCTGCCGGTCGGCTTGCTACATACCTCCTTTCCTACATATTTTCTTGTTGGGCTTTCGGGTGCATTCCTTGGAAATCCGTTTTACTGTAAAATGAATAAAAGACTACAAAATAACAGGAGGCTCCACTGGCAGGAGTGGGCAT
>NW_010193611.1:0-227 GCF_000695765.1 Mesitornis unicolor | reverse complement strand
GCAGATGGCGAGAGCTGCAACTAGGAGACACCACAACTGGGATTATTTAATATTTTTTTTTTATATCTTTTTCTTTATTTTTTTTTTTTCAGGAGACTTTTAGCTAACGGCATCTGTGGCTAGAGGACAGCGAGGACTCGCAAGCAGAACCGCAGGGGAGCGAACGGCGAGGGGGGGTGGGAATCGTACAAAAAATAGGAGGCGATAGATACTCTGAGAAAACCGGG
>NW_010193610.1:0-512 GCF_000695765.1 Mesitornis unicolor | reverse complement strand
CCAAATCCTCATTTATTCCCCCAGAACCTCAATTATTTCCCCAAGAATCTCACTTAATGCCCCTAAAATCCTCATTTATTCCCCCCAAAATCTCATTCCCCCCAAAACCTCATTCTTTCCCCAAAAAACCTCATTCTTTCCCCCCAAAATCTCACTTATTCCCCAAAAAACCTCATTCTTTCCCCCAAACCCTCAATTATTCCCCCAGAAACCTCATTTATTCCCCCAAAATCCTCATTTTTTCCCCACAAACCTAATTATTCCACCCAAAACCTCATTTATTCTCCCAAAACCTCATTTATTCCCCCCAAAGCCTCATTTATTCCCAAAAAAACCCTCATTTACTCCCCCCCGAAATGTCATTATTCCCCAAAAAACCTCATTTATTCCCCCAAATGGTCCCAACTCGTCAATTTTCCATCATTTCTCACAGCACATAACCACTAAAAATCACCCGGAGCAGCAATTCCAGATTTGCAGGACACAAATTGGGCTTTTCAGTTTGGGGAAAA
>NW_010193609.1:6245-11697 GCF_000695765.1 Mesitornis unicolor | reverse complement strand
GGCCTCAGCCCATTGATTCAGCCTATCAGCCTTCATTCCCCTCCAGCTCCCTGTGTGCTGTGGCCCTGAATGCATCAATGACATGGGGATAGAGCAAGGCAGGACCTCTGAGGCCAAGCCCAAGGAAAGGCATGAGGCGATACTTCCCATTTCCAGTGAAAAAGTAAGGTTGACTTTTTAACAGATACCTTTCAAAAGCATGGGGAAGGTCCTCCAGAGCTCCTGTAGAGACAAAAATGGCAGAGATGAGGACAGGCCAGGGATATGCTGTGAAGCTTTATAAGGGAGAAGGATTATAAACAACATTTTATGGGTACATTTTTAATATAAAGGGAACAAAACAGTGAAAAGGGTCAAAATACAAGCCCGTGCAAGACCATGTGTTTCTAATAAATATTATTGATTCTATAAGTGCCAGGGTTTTAGTCTCAAAAAGTTATGGTGGTTTCTGCTCTGTAATCTGTGTTTTGTTTTCAAAACATCCAACTGTAAGAGACAGTGACAGAGAAAGAGATATATTGAAAACTGCTTACATTTTTTCCCCTAGCATGTTTGACTCACTTGAACTACAAGGTACAGCATGGTGTAAAATATTTGTGTATCGAATAGCTGAACTCACACACATTTTCCATTGCTTGCCTTCACTTGTGGCATCCATTGAACAAGATATATTTAATACGACCACACTGCGCAGCAGAAGATGCTGTCAAAGGAGTGGAGCTACACAGTGGATGGCCCTTGCAGCGATACCATCTCCCCAGAGATATCTTAACATATCTCCCTCTGTCATCTGGTGGGCTTCTTTTCACAGTCACATCTTTGCTTTGTGGCAGTTAGTCCTTCTTTCTGACACTCTGTCTTACTCCATTCTTTTTTTCTGCTTCCTCTTGGTTTACATCCTTCCTTCTGCGCTTTGGGTTTCTCTTCTCCTATTGCCCTTCAGAAGAAAGGGAAGTCTTGGCTCAATTTGTCTCATCCTCTTCAAAGGCAGTGGGCTGAGTCATCTCTTGACCATACTGCCCTCAGGCACTCAATCCTCCCACAAGAACCAGGAGAATAAGGGGGGTTTCCTCAGTTAAATACACACGTAACTCCATTCAGACGCTGCAAGGGTTAACTGATATTTATACCATTCCTAAAAGTGCTGTGTAAGGTGAGAGTGATAACAACTGATCCCCTTCTCCATGGGTACCGCTGAGAGAGCAGACAGGGGAGGCAGCTGCCGTACCAGAATGGCTGGGGGGGCCGAGGACCCTGCCCAGGCAAAGGTTTTGCCTTAGCAAAATGGGGGACAAGATGGGCACAAGAAGCATCCCCACATGCTTCCCATTCTGCTGTGGGGACAGGGAAATTAATCCTTTGTCCAGGGGCTGGGAACAGTAGGACAGTTGCAACTTCTGCTGGTGAAGCTACAGTGACCTTACAACACATTTCAAGTTCTTTTTGACAACATACAATATGGGTCCCCCTCTGGCTGGAGGAAGGCCATCCAACCACCTCCCACCCTCCTAGGATGCTCAAATGCATTAGCTTGAGTGTGTACCTCCTCTTTTGCTGCCAGTGAAACATCTCATGCGTCAGCATGAAGATACAAGTGTGCATCAAGGCAAGTACATGGCCTAGATGCTCTCCTGTTCAGTGGAGGACATCACTGATGAGGAGCTGTTTGAGCGGTGCAGTTTTCTGCTGTGCCTGCTTTGTTTCGCTTCACTTAGGAAAGTCCTTGAACACAGTCTGGAATCAGAGGTGCAGATGCTTCTGAATTGCCGCCGGCGCTTGGTGGCACAACACTAGTGCACACTAATGTTCTCAAGTTCAGGCCCCTCAAGGCTTGCATTTAAAGACAGCTACTTGTATATGCCTATTTTCCATCTGTAGCACAAAAAACACCAGCTATTGAGAAGCCAACAGCAGTATACACTGAAATTAATAAAACTTAGGAAGTAAAGCAGCAGGCTCCAGCCTGGTAACTGAACACAACATTCTGTCGAATAGCAGCTTGGTTCAGATGAGCTACCTTGGGTCATTTGCTCTGAGAATTAGAGAGGCTGGGAGCATTGCCGAGGCAATGATCGTCACCTCCGGGGAAGAGCACCGCACTCATAGCGCCCCTGCCCCTGGGCAAAGAAAACAGAGGACGCTGTGGCAGACCTTATGGATAGCAGTGTAAAAAGGCACTCCAGTACTGTTGTCCACACCAGGCCTGATACTGAGGCCACCTCACCACATGGCTGGGCACTTGAGGATGTCACTGATCTGTAACAGATTCAAGGGTCTTCTTTTTCTGAGGAACAGCAAAGCCAAATGCAACATCAATTTCATTTTCCAGCTGTTGACTCAAAGCAGCAGCCTTTCCATTGAGCTGTGTAAATAAAGCAGTCATTTGGCTTGTTGGTGACACTGAGAACATGTATTTTTGTTATCGGTCAGTTTATTTTTTTTTTTTTTGGCAAGGGAGAATGCACTGTGGATTAAAATGCTTAATTTGACACCAAAATTAAATATTTTGTTTCATTCTTTGGATGAGGGAGGAGAATTATATATTTTTCAAAAGTCTCAAAATTATGAAAAAAGGCAGATGGAGAGTTGAGAAAGCTTAGGGTAGATGTCTTAACATCAAACAAAGTTGCTTTATGAATAATTTTGCTTCCCAAATTTAATGCAGTACCCTATTCAGCATAAGAAGAAAATGTCACTTTCTATGATTCATTCTCATGAGAAATTAAAAGGGTTTAAAAATGTGCCTGGTTTCAGAAAGTTTTCTATGTTGCTACATAGCTTTACAGTTCAGGTAAGGTGTTTAGTAAGAATGCCCAGCTCCAGCAAAGACTTTTGATGATGAAGGAGAGCAATCCCAGGGTGCAGAGTGACCTAGGCACAACATGGTCTGCAGCCTCAGAACAGTGTGTGCAATACTGGATGGGCGTGAGGAGGTGGAAAGAGAAGGAAAGAAAATAGGGAAGTCTGAAGAAACACAGGATGTGCAAGAGGCACTAGCAGAGTGAATCAGTGTGATCTTCCAGTAACCACGAAGTTGCAGGAGGGGCCAAGAGGCAACACTCACATGTAATCTCCAAACTCCTGAAATCTTCAGGCAAATGAGGGGTGGTGGAACTTGGGTCATAGATTTCGGATTGAGTTGTTATCCCTAAGCAGTATGGCCCCTTGAAAAATCCATGAACTCTTTTCCTGCGTTGGTGTCTCAAGCATCCTTTTTTCTCCCCTTTTAAGTAGAGATGCTCATCTATATGTGTTTCTACACCTAAAAATATATACAATTAGATTTAAAACCCTCTAAACCTGTTATAGCAAATTATTAACAATAATAAACACACTACATTATTGCAATCATAAAATGTTAGAGTTGGAAAGGACCTTAAAGATCATCTGATTCCAACCCCCCTGCCATGGGCAGGGACACCTTCCACCAGACCAGGTTGCCCAAAGCCCTGTCCAACCTGGCCTTGAAGACTTCCAAGGAGGGGGCATCCACAACTTCTGTGGGCATTCCTTCCAATGACATACGCACAGGCAAGGAATGCGTCCCTGCTTGCCTTACACCTGGATATAAGCTAAAAGCAGACACAGGGTTCACAGGCTCAGCCAGAACAACCAACGTGTCTGAGACAGATCTAAGGCTGGCTGGTTACTGGGGAAGGTACACTATGGCTGTCTAGAACATAAATGATACTGTAAACACAGCACTGTAAACACATCATTGGTGTGTTATAAATGTGAGCACTTGGACAGATTTTTCCCCGGAAGCTGAATAGATGTATCCATCCAGAGAAAGAATGTTTCTATCTTCCAGTCCCTTAAAAGCTGCTGTGGCAGCAAAACACGCTGGGAAACAGTCACTTGCTGAGTGGGCAAGAAGTATTCTCTGAGCCTGGGCTAAGGATCTGGCCTTGTGCACAGCTTCAAGCAAATTACAGGGCAGAAATGGAGGATGGGGTTGGAGCTGGGACTACAAATTAATAGCAACATGGTAATGCCAAACAGTGCTGCTAGACAGAGGTGTCCAGGGCTGAGCAATTTCAGGCTGGAGGAGATTCCTTCCCTGCTAGCACAAACCAGGCATACAGCAGGAAGGTGGCAGAGACATGTTCACTCCTGTCCCTGGACCTGCAGCGATATGAGCTGTTCCTCCAAAACATGTTCCTAAATTCTGTTTTACTTCTTTGACCAAAGTCAAAGCTGTTTTCCCAAAATCCTATTTGCATCACCCTCGTTAGGAGATTCTGTGCATGTCATTGTGATACAGATCTATAGCCTTAAGTGAAGACTAGAGCAGCTGCAGAATATTTGATGTTGCATTGGAAGTATAAATTTTAGGTAATAAGAAATATTTCTTTATCCTTGATGTTGACAATATTTCAGTAGAGTAAATAAGAAAATAGCCTGCAAACTAAAGATTAGAATAAAACGTGCCAAAAGCAGGTTCTCAAAAAATTGCCATGTTAGTAAATCATCTTTATTTCAAAGCAGCAAGAGGGAAACTACATAATCCCTCTGCCATTACATACAGAGTCCCTCTTTGGGATCAAATAGGCATGTGCAGCCAACCTTCTTGCAATTGCCTGCAGGTTATGAATTTGGAAGTTAGTGGAAAATTTCAGATTGAGCCTGCACATTCACTTGCATCTGGACTTTAATGTAACAGCCTAAAGGGAGTGTTGCTCTAAATTTTAAATCATGCTGAACTTGATGAAGGTCTTGACATGATCTACAGGAAAAGGTCAGGAAAGCTGTAAATGTTTATTTCAATGAGATTAAACCAGTGCTTTCAATCTTGCTTTTACACTTCCATCTATGTATTCACTTACAGTCTCTGCAGAACCCTTTCAGTGCTTTTCTGTCCTAGGAAATCTTTAGCATACATGCACTGAGAGGCAACGTACGTGGCTTATTGCTCTGTAACGGACCAGGGTAGTGGGATCTGCAGGCAGCTGCATTGCAATTCCTAACTCCATCAGCTCACCAGAAGGAAAACCAAATGGACAAGAAAGAGGAAGCTTGAACTGATTCAGGAACATTGATTCCTTCAGCAGAAAGGCTAAGGGCTGTCCTGCTGAGAGCAACACGTAATGAAAGGTACCTTCACTCTTGAGAGACTATGGAGAACGTAATGGAGAATACAGCTTCACATGAATCATGTAAGAGACTTTCCAAAGGGGATGTGCAGCTGGGGAGTCATCACACTGCCCTTCGAGTACCTACCATTTGAGGAGGAAAAATATCAAAGAATAAAATGAGACTAGACAGGGCAAGCCAAGTCATTACACTCTTCTCGCAGAAAAGAGATGTCAGTACGTGCTGAGGTACTGGTGAGGTGTGCCAGAGACTTCAATGGCAACGGACAAAAGAGGAACATTTTATCAACTGTTTGGGCTAGTCAGCTGTACTCGTTGCAAAACACAGATGTGTCTGCCCTGCAGCACACCTAGGAAAA
>NW_010193609.1:0-6214 GCF_000695765.1 Mesitornis unicolor | reverse complement strand
TTCCCTGATTTTCAGTTATGTCTACTTCAGGCTATAAAGCAGCATTGCCAAGCCGTGTTTGAACTCTGCTTAAGTGGTTGACAATTTCTACGGCCAAAATGCTAGCGTGTGAACTCAGTGCCTTGCCCTGAGTAGGAATTTAGAACCATTGTTTCTAAAGCCGGCTGAAGAGTGCACCTTCATTCTTGAAGCTGGCTGCTAAAATTATCAGCTATAGGGAAAAAAAATGAGAGGGGTGTGATGGTAAGGTCTAATACTATTAATGGTATGTTCTTGCATATACAAAAATAAGACATTCAAAAAAATAAAGTAACTTGTTTAAATTGCAAGAGGATGCCACTTCAATTCCCAAAAGCTGAGTTTAACTCTGGTCTCTTTGACACAACCTTTTTATAACTTCGTGGAGTTACTTGACATTGACATGTGGTTCTTGTTCTCCTGCCTTAGGCTATCACTCACAGCAGTATTCTGTATTATTTGGTGTCGTTACGTAACACACAGCCACAAACTACCTCTCCAGCACCACTTGTTTTTGTCTGAGCCCAACTATTTGCAGTGGCTTGAGTGCTATGTAAAAGACCATAGCAAGCATACTTCAAGAGCATGTGCTTTCTGGTGTTTGGACCCATGACAGGTGAATTCTTGGTTTAGTTTACTCTTTATCCCCTTCCTCTTGTTTCCATCCATGCTGTAATGTATGGAATTCTTGGTCTACAGAGCAAAGCAAGTAACTTGCAGTGCAGCAGGAGGAATAAACCAGTGAGTGTTCTTGCCACAAATGTCAGGTTGTGTAGGATCAAGTCCAGGCATGAATGGCTGTGTATGTTTCATTTGTTAAAGCAATGCTGCCTCTTAGGAGTATTTGCTGATTTCCAGTTTAGAAAGTTACACTGCTGCTTTTTTTGCCTTGCGTGCAGAAACAAAGCTTATAGGCAGTATTTAGAAAACAGTTACTCAAGTTGGCTCACCGCATTTCCATAATGACTACTGCATATATATAATAACTACTTTTTAAGCCATCGAGTATTTTGTTCCATCTGGCCACTTTCTACGAAATGGTTCTGTTTGTACTGGCTGCTGGAAGTGAATGATGGCAACATTCTTTCGGGTCAAAAGGAAACCTCATACAATGCCCACTGTCATCACTGTGAATTAATAGGGCTGTCCTGCTGCGACAACAAGCCCACAAAGCTGAGGTGCTGTAGCCAATGCCATTTATAATCTGAGGTATCTCCAGTAAAAAGAGGTTGGGTGTAGGCTGAAAGAGAGTTTGAATGATATTTAAATAAAGGTAGCAGTTTTTAGTATTGTGATGCCGGAGAAGACTAAAATCTCCTGACTTCAAAGAACGGTTTAATATCTCAAACATGCCAAATGTTTGCCAGGATTTTTATCTTAGTCCAACTGTTTACAGTGCCTCTAATGCTATGTAAAAGACTGTAGCAAGACATCCCCGAGGGTTTATATTAGTATTTGGCTTTATACTTCTTTCACTACTTCTAATAAATAATGAACTTCTTCAGATGTGTCAGAGGGCATTCAATTTCCTCAACTGCAAATGACAAATGATGAATAATATGTTTTGCTGAATTTTTTCCCATACCAAATTCCTATCTAGCTCTCCAGTGAACTCCAACTGTTGTATTTGGTCTGTTTTTGTGGATGTGTCCTGCATAATGACAGTGAATCTCTCAGAGTTCATGTATGAGTATCATTCTGTTTCAGTGTTACACATATGTATGCATTGTATTCAACTCATTTACTGTGTTTATTTAGTGGTTCTTCCTTCCCATTTGAACATACAGAAATGTGTGGAAATAAGGGAAATATTATATTGAAATAATTGTTCAGTGTTCAGTTGAACTTAGGCACTGAAGTAATCATGTGAATAAGCATGTCGCAAGCCCACTTTTTGCATTACTTCTCTCTTGCTATCCAATCTAACTAAAGCTAGTGCAAACATATCTTTAAAACCTGCAATCACACATTCAAAAAAGTTACATGTTTATGGTAACTGTAAATTAAATATTCTTGCACACTCTCCATATTAAAAGAGCATCAGTGGAGCAGGTGCTTGCATTTTGAGGACTTTTGTCTGGAATAATAGGAGATGTTTCAGCAGACTCATAGAAAGAGAAGAGTTACTGAATCTCTTGCACTCAACAGTGGCTATGATGCAAAAATGACTTATGAAGCTAGTTAGACTGCCCCAGTTCCAATACAGGTTTCAGCAGCCTGTGTTGACTTTGGTGTTTCTGGGCAGAATTTACATCACTTGTGAATTAGTGTAACAAAGCACACCTACCTGTGCACCCAGCTCACCAGTTCTGCGTGCCTTGGGTGCTGGCTTTGTCCATTGCCTGCCGTGGGAGGAATCTCTTGGGTGAAATAAACCACTTTTTCCTGCAAGACCCTTGGCTGTTGTATAATGTATATAGTGGGCATAACCCCTGTGAGTGACAGAGAGACCCCTCTGTCCCATCCTGGAAACGTAAGAGCTGAATCTCACCCTGATGGTACTCTATTTTAAAATAGATACTTCTAAAATATCACCTAAGAACTGAACATGCTTCAGCAAAAGGGGCATGAAATAACCCCCAGATATCCTCCAGTCTGTCACTGCCTGGTTCATTAGGTATCACTAAAACCAGCCTCAGCTTGCTTGAGTGAGACTGATTAACACCACCCTTGCAGTAGTCTTTGGGGAAGAGTAGAGGTACCTGTGAGGATAGCTGTTGGGAACAGTCTCATGACTTTAACCAGAAAACTTCTGAATCAGGAATGACAATATACGTTTCAGGACAACAGGCTTTAAAACATTTTTAAACAATGAAGTTCCTCAGTTCCCCTTAGGTTTCTTGTTTATGTCATATTTAGTACCAAATATCACCAGCTTTACCTGTAAGGAATCTGCCAATAAAGCCTATGATGAAAGAAAATTTTCTTTCAGCCAGTCTTTTTAGGAACCATGTTGAGATGCTTTTCTATCATGTCACAAACTTCCTGATGTCTGCAAGGCACCTGCCACCACTCAAGCCTGGGACTCTCCCAAAGCTTAAATCTGAATGGGTCACTGCCCTGGTTGGCTACCTTCTGCTGAGTCCTATAGATTATAGATGGCTACTCTGGAAAAACAAAACAAAACAAATCACCTGATTACTTTTTGCTAATCAGAAAGTTTTTACTGAGAAAACTATAGCATTTGATTACAATAATTTTCAAAAAAGGCTGCTCCATAGCAGGTAATTCCCACAGTCAGTTCCGGTATGAGCTGAGAGGAGCATGCAACTTGACATAGTTCAGGAAGAAGAGGTTAAACTTGGTCTTTCTGGAAAGGTACACACAAAAGGAAAGACTGGTCAAGATCAGCTGAAAAAATTACCTCTGCTAAGTCAGTCATATTTGAGGCAATTGATTTTAAGGTGATCCCATCAGAAACTGTTCAGAAGACCAACTAGTCTCACTCAGCACAGCTTCATCATAAGCACCACCAAGTTCTGCCAAGCCCAGACTGTGTTTAAACTGAATTCCCAATCCGCACCCTAACAATGGAACTCAGAGGGGCACAGTCTGGGAACGTGGCTACAGCACAGGTGGTTTCTATCAATATTAACCAAGTCTTGCTGCAAATATGATGGGATAGCAATGTTTTGTAACTATATCCATCATTAGAGCAGTTTCCACAGGGCAGATAAGATCAAAGCAAAAGCTCATTGACTCTCCTGCATTTAAGGATTTCATTATCATTATTACAGAAATCCCTGAATACAGCTTACTTCCCATTACATATTTAAAGTCCATGTTGTCTCTGACATTCTTAAATTCTCTCAAGATCTGAAAGCACTCTTTCTCTGTGCTTATTAATTTTACATGATACTTTGAGACAAGTTAATAATAAGATCCAACTCATCCACTGTCCCACTGTGGATTAGAAATCTAGTGCTAAAGGCAATGCTACTCAGAAAAAGCTGTTTTTATCCAGCTGTGTCAGAAAGCTAATCAGCCTGCTGCTCCAGATCCTCCAATTTTGTTCTGCTCTGTGGAAGATAGTAAACAATCCCACAAGTATTACCCATGTATAGCTTAGTTGTCCTTCCAACTACTGCATGAATTACAGTATTGTTGTTTATATCTGAGGTTCATATGCTGCCACACTGATACTATCTGAGCAATGGAGAAAAAGATTGATTATCCAGCATATACTGCTCAGCAGCAACCATTCTCCTTTCTTGGAAAGGTACCAGGCTCAAGAAGTAAAGGAGCTGCCAGGGAAATGCCATGCAGTTTTAAATGGAAGGGTTCTTTCTGCGCTGACTCCCATGCCTGCGCTGGAGGCATAGTCAATACAAGGAGACACATGCCCACATTGGGGTCTTTAGATGCTGCCATAATACAAATACCTTGTCTGACAACTTTAGTTCAGGAATTATTAATTATCACAGGAAGCCACAAAGCAGCTCACAATGAGTGATTTATTCAGGTAACATAGCCACTGCTGTACTTGTGATTAGTCTAATACAAACAGTAAGGTTCTCATCTTCATTTGCAGTTCTGAAGTTTGCTGAAGTAAACTCCCACCATTCACAAAAGCAGTGCTTTGTTTAAAGACTGAATTTGTTGCACAGATTTTGCTTTTTGTTGCCACCTGATTCACCTGCTTTGGGCCCCCCTTGGCGTAACATTTTGCTTAACAAGAGGAGCCAACCTGAGAAAGTCACCTCTCCCACTCAGATGCAGAGTACGAGGAAAACTGAGTCTTTGAAAGGAAAACTTGATAAGTAAGTTCATGGAGCATCAGGATACTGAATTAAATGTTCTGGTGCTCTTCTGCAGAAGGAACAATGTTAGACCCACCACAGATCTTCAGAAAGCCGGTGCCTTCATGGTGGCTGTGTAGGTTACCCCACAGGCTGCATGCTCTCACCTATCATTCGCACCACAGAATTCTTCATGCACATAGATGTGAGATCACAACAGGGAATACTACAGCTAAGCCTCCACTTGGGTTGTCGTGACAGTGACAGTCACAGAGCTGCCACTGTACTGAGCTGAGGACACCTGTGCTTGTCCCACCCTATGTGGCACCACACTAGCCTGCAGCTCACCTCCTGCCTGAGGTTTTGAGGATGGCAGCTTTGCTCCTCACTCTGCCCGTCAACTGACACAGCACCTACCTCCCCTGGGCCTTCTGGTGCACAGCAGAAAGTGGAAAGCTTCTAGGAAGTTTGTAGGAGGAATTTGCTCAAGATACAAATCTTGTCTGATAGTGCACTTCCAGCAGAGAGGAAAGTCATCTGCTTCTATCAGATTCTTTTCTACTGCCCCAGTTGCAATAACCACTGGACACACCACAGCTCTGAAGACACAAACGGTGCAAGTCACTTTGTATTCTCTTCCACAGGGATTTTTCAGTGTCTTTCTCTCAGCATTCGGTTGAGCACCAACACAACCTGGCCAACTCCACTTCCCTGTGAAAGCATCACCTCAGAGTCTGACACTGCAACACTTCCTGCCTTGTATTAGGGCCTCCTCAGACATACTGCACAGTTTTTTGCCCTACGGTCAACATAGTTTCATCCCACATGGTTCACTCGGGGCAGGAGGCTGCAGCGGGCTGCTGGCGTGCACCAGGAAACCTTGTGCCAGGGGACATTTTGTTCTGTGGGGAACAACGCAACACAACAAAAAACAACCACAAAAAAAGTGCTGTCACTAAACCTCATGCTAGAGAAAGGGAAGTTATGGAAAGGCTCCAGCAGTGTCCAAAAGAGTAGCAACACTGCTGTGTTTAACAACTGCTCTCCCTCCTTGCTCAGCTTCCCAGAGTGAGGGCGTTGGCGCCAGGGCCACAGCTTAATCCTGTCACTGCATGCAGGTGACAGCTCTGCTTGCTTCACAGCTCTGCTCACCGCTGACCCGCTCTGCCCCACACTGACTGCCTCTCATGAGTGGCAGGGAAAGATGCCCGCTGGAAGTGCTTGCAAGAACTCGGGGGAAAGGTTTTAGCCACAGCTAATAGTAAATACTGCAATGTGATGCTTCTGTGTACTGTTGTTTGTAACAATGTTAGAAGCCAGGGCTCAGTTTCGGGGCCAGTCCTGTTTAACATCTTTATCAATGATCTGGATGAGGGGATTGAGTGCTCCCTCAACAGGTTTGCAGATGACACGAAGTTGGGTAGGAAGCCTGAGGGTAGGAAGGCTCTGCAGAGGGA
>NW_010193608.1:0-29510 GCF_000695765.1 Mesitornis unicolor | reverse complement strand
CTGGTGAGACCACATTTGGAATATTGTGTCCAGTTCTGGGTGCTTCAGTTCAAGAAGGACAGGGAACTGCTTGAAAGAGTCCAGCGCAGAGCCACAAAGATGGTTGAGGGAGTGGAGCATCTCCCTTATGAGGAGTGGCTGAGGGAGCCATGGCTCTTTAGCTTGGAGGAGACTGAGGGGTGACCTCATTCATGTTTATAAATTTGTAAAGGGCGAGTGTCAGGAGGAAGGAGCCAGGCTCTTCTCTCTGATGTCCAATGACAGGACAAGGGGCAGTGGGAGCAAGCTGGAGCATAGGAGGTTCCACGTAAACATAAGGAAAATCTTTTTCACTGTAAGGGTTACAGAGCCCTGGCCCAGGCTGCCCAGAGAGGCTGGGGAGTCTCCTTCTCTAGAGACATTCAAAACCCGCCTGGACATGTTCCTGTGTGACCTGGTCTGGGTGGTCCTGCTCTGGCAGGGGGATTGGACTGGATGATCTTTCGAGGTCCCTTCCAACTCCTAATATTCTGTGATTCTGTGATAATTCATACTATAATTCCTTCCAGACAAAACACCTAATATGTATTCACAGAGATTTTTAGATTACTCATCAATAAGCAGATGGTAAATTTTTCCTACTGCAAGACTTGCAAAAACACTAACCAAAATAATTTAAACCTAAATTTTTCCTTTTTCATCGATTTGACAAAATAGTACTGTCCTGTTATTCATTGCACTACTACTTACCACAATTCCAAATTGCTCTGGCTCAGCAAGATCATTATATTCATCCTTTAATTCAGCTAAGGCATTGAGTTCTTTCTGCTCAGGAAGATTCTTCACTAGGTTCTAAAACAAACAAGGCATTATATTAAATTTATTATATTAAACTAGCCGAGATCTTAAAATAAGATGTTTAAAATACCACAACATGGAAATGTGTGAGGAAATTACAGGAAGCTTAATTATTTACAGAGGTTAAACACTATATAAACATCAAATCAAAACAGTAATTATTTAATACAGACATCAGCACCTCTGTTAAACTCTCTAATTTGAAGAATGCCTTCTTAAGTTTTATTAAGTCAGACAAAATGTCTTGATGCTGTCAAACCCTGAAGATTTTTATTATATCAACAACCCAGTTTTGCCCTCATCATTGCAAAAAAGGGCAACATCTCAAAACTGTACAGATATTCTGGATGGCAAATATACTGGAACTCAGCAAAAAGTGGAACTTGCTTGAAATCTTACCCACGTTCTCAAAAATAATTTTCTAATTTATTATATGATCTTAACATCTGAAAATCCAGATATGCCAAATGTGTAAAATATTTATATTAAGTCTGAAGAATACTTTAAGAAATACTCAGTAAAAGTTTAGACTGCATTTAAGTTTTTATATATACTTTAGTTGAAAGCTAAGCAATAAGGCAATTCTTCAAGGAAAAAAAGTATACTTTTACATTCAAGTAAGCAAGCAAGAGTCAATAGGTCTTTTAGTTCAAAAAGGTTCATATATCTTAAGATCAAAAAACCCAAACTGCAATTAAATATTGTTAGCTCATATGATTACACTACAGCTGTCCACACAGAGAGGGTGCCCTTTACTTCATTTCCAATCTCCACTAACAACCTTTGTCCATATTAAAGACTTCTGACAGGAAAAACTAAGAAAGAAAAATCACGTAGTATTTTGGATACTGGATATGGGTTCCAAAACGCTGTAGTAGCCTGGAGGCAAGTGTGATTCGGTGGAATTGCAAAGGCTCTCCTCCTGTCTCATCAGAAAAGGTGCATTGCCATATATTCCTGCAACATATGACTAAAATAGAAGGGACATGCACACTGACACTATCAGAGATGCAATAATGCACAAAAAGACTGATAAGAAAAGTTATGTGCCTTTTAAAATCAGAAAAGCAGCCAGTGCTATAGAAATATATTTTTTCCAGACAGAAAAATCTTAATTGGAGATAATCTGTATTATTAGAGGTACATATGGCTTATTTTTAGAACATACCAATCTTGCCATCATTCTTGCAATATTCTTATTTGTTAGGAGAATTTGATCAGCGATTGCTGTGCCAGGCTTGATGAAGCAGGCATTAAGGTACAACTTTCAGAAAGGCAGCAGCCTAATTTGTCAAATTTGCAAGTTATAGCTAACTTAATTCTCCAAGCCGAAAGAATCAAACATTCACACATCTTAAAACCAAAGACGACAAGCAATCTCATACAAAAGATCCCTGTTACAGAAATATTTTTACACTCACACTGAGGAGCTACTGAATATCTCAGCAAGCAGAGTTCAATACACTTGACAGAGATAAGCATCAGATTTACCTCCGTGTTAAGCTATACCCTCATGTTTAAACCTACATGTGTTTCCTTTCCTGTCAACCTAAACACATGTCCCACATATTTCTACCCCAAAAAAAACCCAACGAAACAAAGATATGTAACAACTAAGCACCTGTACAACATTTTTGCTGATCTGATCAATGTTTTAATGCTGGTAAAGACCAAAGACATGAACTGACTAAATAACATACTGTTTGAAACCTATTTTTATTAGGTAGACTATTTACCAAATGCTGTCATCAAAAATTTCACAGTATTTTTCAGAACTGTATATTATACATTCATAAGCTTACTAGAAAACCTTAATTTTTCCATCAATGCAGAAATATAAGTACCTACTACCAAAATTGCCCTTTTTTTTAGCTACATAACAAAAATCTCTCAGCATGCTTGTTCGTTTCTTTTTCCTTATCCACACCCCTTTATGGTCTAGAGAACAGATGAACTCATTTTATCCTCAGCTTCTTAGAAGGGGAGTTTAGCTATACTAGCACTGCAGCTCCCTATATATAAATACGCTTAAATATGTGTAGTTTCATTCATTTCACTGAAGTACTCAAAATGAAGCTAAAGCATGCAGCCACAGATTCAAATCTTTGTCAGTACTTTAGGAAACAGTTTCGTAATGTATTCATGATTCCGTGCATTTAAATAAAAATAGGGTAAATAAAAATAATTTACATAAACATAAAAATTAGAAATCTAAGGCTGACATGAAGAGGCTAAAACTATCACTCACTACTCACTGTCACAATGCCCTGAATTCTGCTAAGCATGGTATATGACAACTGTAAGTTTACAAGAACTTATTCTCAAAGACACACTGGGAACTGAGAATATTTTTTCCTAGAGTGTTTTCCTCAAGGAAGAGTTAAGACAGTAACTCTTATACTATACAACAGAGACAGTATAGTCTACCACGTACTCGAACTGATCCGTCCAATTCATTTTAGTATTAGAACTTCAGTTTGAATAGCAGAAAGAAACAAGGACTTCAGAAGCATAACTGAAAAAGCACTTTTCTACATGCTCAGTTATGCTAGACTCATTTAGCTTTCACCACTCTGATACTTAGAACAAAGCAGTTTCTACATGCTATAAAGTACAAGTTTTGCTAAGCATGAAAGAAAGCAAGGTTTGCGTTGTAAAATTTTTCCAACCAGTAGTATTAAAAACTGCTAAACTGGTAAATCAGAACTCAGAAGATTAGAGTAAAAATAAATCAGAACAGACTGAACATGAACTAGATGATACAGCCCATTTACCCCAATACATTTGTAGGAATATCTTTAGAAACACAGATCTCCCTGTTTTAAGAAGGAACTCTACCACACCATTCCCTTCAGAAATGGACCAGTCTCCAAAGCACCAGGTTTTTGAAGATTATAGGCAGCTGAGTTTCTAGATAGTTGCATTCATGATTAACTCATATACAATTTTTCTGGTCTTAACACTGCCTTTTACTATGGAACTTCATTTTTCTCCCCAATGCTTATACATACCATTTCTCCCTACGTAGCTATAATGTAGTCATATCCCCGCTCAGCTATTTATATTGCTAAGCTAATCAAGCCAATATTTTCTAGCTTCCTTCTGTAGATTGTTTCACCATTCCTCAATCATCTTAAGTAGTTTTTAAGTTCAGCTTCTCCATTTTAAATTCAGTTTTGAGAGAAGTATCGAGTATTTTAGACAAGGTATTAGAAGTGCTTTATTCAATAGCATAATAATTATCCTCTCTACTGGAAATATTTGACCTGATACACCTTGCCCTTTTTTTATGGTATACTGAGTCTGACTGGGATGAAGAAATTTTCTTCATAGTCACCCATATGGTGCTGGTTTGACTTCTGACCAAAACAGGGCCAATAATGCACCAATGTTTTGACTACCATTGAACAGTGCTTGTGCAGCTTGAAGGCCTTCTCTGCTTCTCATTCTGCAACTACAAGGAGTGGGCAGCCTGCATGCTCCCACAGTGACAAGTAGGCCAGGGCAAGTGGTTGGGTCTGGGTGAGAGCTTAGCTCCTGGCCAGGGTACACCCGCCAGATACAGCTCCACCACAGCAGGAGCTGTACTTGTCCTGCTGCGCAGACTCACTATTCACTCTCCTCCATCATTTCCAACTAATGAGCAACCATTACAACATTAACTTCCAGCATGCCACAATTAACATGTAAGATCATGACCTTACATTTCAGCATAACATATTTTAATTAATCCAGGTCTCAAGATATCTCTACATTTGTTGTAGAGATAACTGTGCCAATATGAAACTACTCTGCATTGAGGTATTCCAAGAGATTCCCCGCATTGATTTTTTTAATCCTGTAGGCTTCTCAATCAAATAACCTAGTATTCCCGAAAAATAAATTAACTTAAGATTTCTTTCTTATTTCTAAATACTACATGTTGTGCTTAAGTTTTCTTCTGAGAACACTTACTAAGTGGCCAAAGATAGTATTTTTAGCAATGTAAATAAACATATTAGAAATACTTTGTATTTAATTTTAGGACACATCCTCAAAAATCAATCAATTTCATGCTGACATGGCCTGAAGGAAGACATCACAGTGAAACACCAAGTCAGACTGGAAACATTTTCCCATCGAATGGAAACTTCCAAATACATTATGCCATAGCAATAAAATAAAATAAAAAATAAAATAAATATAATAAAATACAAAAATTATCTTAAGAGACAAGATATGAAATTGAGAATTTCGGATATCAAATCTGAATTTTCAAACACATTAGGTTAGGTGGGATAAGTCTCAGAATATGATGCTATAAGAAATATGAGAAAACTGCAGCCCTTCTTTACAGCCTCAAGGAAACAAAACTCCAGAAATGTAGGAAGGCCTTGGTGACACAGGAAAAACTGCAGAAAGATGACCAGAAAATTTAAATTGAAAAATTTAACTCTATTTACACAGTATGTTTTGCAACACAGTAATTTGGTTTAAAAACACTCATGTTAAAATTTGAAGAAATTCTGAATTACAGAACCAACTGTGAAACTACCAGGCAACTCAGTTTAGGTCTGTGGCCTTGGAATAATGATTTCCCAAGTCCAAGAAAGAAAGAAGAAATTAATTTGGAGAGCCTTAGGACTAGGACAGGGGTGCAAGCAGTAGACAAGGTAGGAGAAAATAATAAATAGAGGCTCAGTATGTTTGCCAGAATGTCAATCCGCGAATGATACCAAAATAAGCCAATTGAACACCAGTATCATTGCTGTGCGACATCTGTATACTATTTCAAGTTTACATGTATTTCTGTTGCACTCTGTCACTCCTCAGAGACCATGAGGGGCAGTGTACACACTAGCTCTCCTCCTGCAGTGAGGAAATTGGAGAGGGATGTAAAGAAGCTGTATTTCATATTTTCTTCTCTCCAGCTACAGATTTTGGTCTCAAGTAAGACCAAACCAGCTTGAGAGCAGGTTTAATTTACAGATGGTTTTTAGGTTGTAGCAGTATCCTGAAACATTCCAGTAGCTTCATCTATCGCTAGTGACAAGCAGTTGTTTCCACAAGACCAATGAAATCTCATTATCTACCACCCTAATCTGCTAAATGCCTGTCTTCAAAACTGAAAAACAAGAATTACAGGAAATTTCCTTTTGAAAGAGACACGTGTTGGAGATTCAAAAGTGCTTCTGTTTACTGTGTCTTTTAAAGACAGTTTTACTGCTATAAACAACCACATTCAAAAGTAGAAGTGAAATAAACAGAACAGTAAACACAACTGATACAGTTGTAGCTGATATCCAGAAAACGACACTAATTTTTTAATCAATCAATTTAATAACCTTTAGAGCATTTTTATGCGGAAAACAATCTATAAACAAAACCAGAGACATTTTCACATACCTGAATCAAGGATTCCGTCAACTTCTCTTCATCAACCTCTAAAATAATATTTTTTATTTCTTCATAAGGCATACGGAAAGAGCCCAAAAATATTGCTGAAAATCAGTATTAAACAATTAGATCAAAAAGGTCAAAAAGATTAATATTAAAAGGCAAATTATTTCTAGCAACTCAAAATAATATCTTGATCCAAATTAAGGTGATTCACCACGAACAAGTTTCCTATACAAAACAAATGGCAGATGAGGTACATTACTGCTGTTTAACTCATGAATTTTACTTGACTGAAAAACTAAACTATGACAACAGTTTTAACCATTTAATCAGCTTCAGTTGCTTCCTAGCAGTGTTACTCATCTCTAGCAATAAAGTCCTGTTTTTATGAATAGCAATGTATCTCCATTACTGCTTAAACAGACTTACTCAGCCACTAAAATACTTGAGGTATTATTTATTATTTTCAGAGCCATGTATAAATAGCTGTATTGCATCTACAATTGGTTGAGTGATATTCATATGACATTCTAGAAAAAAATCCTTGTCAAAAGGGTAATGAAGAGCTGGGCAAAGAAAAAAACAATACCTTAACTCTACCACTTTTTACGTTAACTATACTTACACAAACAACAACGTATATTTTATACCGTTTAAAAGTGAGTTGTCAAAGCCACGTGATGTCAGGACACTGTAACACCTCAACAGAGCCCCATTCAATAAACCACAAAGTATTCGTAACACAGATGGATTAGCCATTAGATGGATAACAATTCAATGAAGTGGTGTATATTCAACGTAACTACTGTGCCTGATTTTCCTCCATCCATATTTTGAAAACTCAAAGTTTTATATTATCTTTGTCATAGTGCATTTTCTGCTTAGGAAAATGGGCTCATACATGTGGTAATAAACAATGCACAGATTTGGTTTCAAACACTTGGTCTGACATAGGCATAAATGCACTAGTAACATTTCATGGTATTTTTAATTCAAATAAAAACCTACTACTCTCAATGATTGATTTCCCTCCATAATTAGAGAAGAAACAAGTTCAAAATAATAAGTGGGGCTGTTTTCCTTACAATTTACAATAGTAGTATTAGCATCTAACTTTTCCTATTCTGTAATATTTTTCTCTTTAAAAGTCTAACCCACATCAAGCTCTATTTCTCCATTGCTCTAACCAGAAAGAATCATTAGGAATGGCCTCTCAACCCTAACCCACAAAACCTACCAACACTGTACTTTCCGTTAATCTATACCAGCCTAAAGGAATTAATGAAAGAATCAACTTTTTGTTAGAAAAAAATACAGTTAATCAACATTTAAGTCTACAACTTTGTCATGTTACTTTAAGCTGTATAGCAAACTCAAAAAGTTGTATAGCAAATGTTGTATACCAAATTGAAATCACAGGTATGCAAAACACTTCTGAACTTAAGAACCATGTTCACATTAGCCAGCTTTTAGAAAAAGAATATTGCACAGGTAAACTTAAAAAGCAAAGCAATGAATAAAATGCATGTGCACATGCTAATTAGATATTCACCTCATGCATTTGACATCACTTACATAAGTTTTGTGCGGTTTTTCCATCCAAAATTCTTAATTCTTTAATCCTTTTCTTTGACTGAGCTGTTTTCTTTTCTTCTGATTCTTCTACTGGCTTTTTAGCTGTAAAGAATGTATTTATTAATTCTGATGCATTATTACAACTGTTAAATCTAATGGACTAAGAGCAACTCAGCTAGAAAGCCATAATAATGCATCTATTAGAATCAGTTCAAGGGAAAGTGAACCCACTGCCTCAACGTACTATAAAGTATTTGAAGAAACAAAGTAAATTCACAAGAGGAGGAGGAATAAGAAATGAAAACGTTAGCATGACAACAACCAATTTTCCCAAGCACTATCAAATTATATATTTTAACGCACAAAATTTGTTAGCTTCAGCTCCAGTTTATTCCAGGCACCTTTAAAATACAGTGATCTGGCATTGCGTCAAAGCACACGAGTACCCTCTTTTGAAATATCAATAACCCAAATACCATTTCAAGTTCTCCATCCACCACCAGTACCACAAATTACTTGAGATTAAACACATTACACAAAGGTAGGGTTTTTACTAATTATTTGTGTTGAATTGGTAAAGGGCAAATTCAAGTAAGAAAACACCATATATTTCGAATTTATTTTTTTCAGTTAGCAATGTTCACTAGCCATATATTACTTAAAAACATGTAAAGTAACATGATATTGAAAGATTTAAAATACATGCTGATTTTTTGCATATTTTAACATACTTAATTTCCACAGAATTTTCTTAAGTATTAATTAAGTAAACCCACTAACAAGGATTTATTTCCTTTTAGATATCATGTACCATATTTGGCACTGAAGAGATAGAAACTTAATGTGCTTAACATTAATTAAACTTGATGAACATTTCAAGTCATTCAAAAGTAACTGAAAAACTTGAAAGTCAGATTAAAAGGAAGTTTTAAACAGAATAAATATGGCTTCTTTCTCCGAGCATTGTGGTTTTTTGCTGTACGAATTTCATCAGCATGGGTTTCATTACCAGTATCTCCTAAGAAAAGGTGTTCATTTTTACTGTGGAAAAAAACCACCAAAGCCTCAGCTTCAACCTCTTAAAACAAAAACAAAAAACCCAAACCACACAACACCACAGAGCAAAGAAAACAGTTATTTTTCTCCTTATACAACATTGCTACTAAGAAAAGATCTAGCATAGAATAATTCTACTGGGTTTATACCACTTGAATAATTAGTTTACCTCAGGCATTTCCATATTAGCATAAGCTAAGCTAGTACAACCCAGCTACCGCTAAAAAGCCTAAAGCGGGAAAACCTAAACAGAAAAGACAATTCAACAGCAGTGCAATACCTGCTATTGCCCTTGTCCCACCATTATTCTGCAAGCCCAGCTACACAAGTATGACCAGCTTGCTTTATATTTGAAAAAGGACAGAGCCACATATTAAGTCAGGAATTGTGCTAGTTTTGGCTGGGGTACAGTTAAATCAAGACAGCAGTACACAGATAATACTCCAATTTCCCACCAGCACTGACCCCTTAAATAAAATGAGCTACCATTTAAAATCCTGAAATGACACTTCATGAAATAGTCACACCCTTACCACTGATCATTCTCAATTATACAAGGAAATAAAATCAGGTGCTCAACAAAACAAACAGAAAACATCCAGGAGTTAAAAATCAGTTGTCTCATGAGAAGGAAATAAACATTGAGCTCTCTTAGATGAACAGAAGCTATTCAAAAACCTACAGTCGTGTCTGCTGAGACAAGTGTGAGAAATTACTCAAGACGACAAGTGACTTATTCCAAACTTCACCTGTCTGAGAAGTAAACCTTGCAGATGTCCATAGATGATCGTGTTTTTAAAGCATCGAACAACACACACCCTTCACAATCCACTCAGAGGACTCACACCGTTCACCTGTTTCCAGATTGCACTCCTCTAGGGGCTGTGGAGCTAGTAACCTCATTGAGAGCACGAAAGACCAAACATTCACAAGTTCTACAACAAACCATGGCTACTCTCATCTGCTTAAGCCTGAAGGGCTCTAATGCCATCACTTATAAATCATCCATTTTATAAATATTTAATGTCTAGGTTAGATTAAAACTTCTCCATTTGGAAAAGACCAGAGAAGTTATTCTTTCCTAAGGTTCTTATCTTTTTAAGCAGGAGACTTGAAAGACTAAGTTAGCTTTATGCCAGTTCACAAAAAACATGGAGAAATACTGGAACTGGCTGCTTGAGTGACTGCACCAAAGTCACAATCCAGCATCAACACCAATCTCACCAACCTAAGGCTCATAAGCAGAAAGAGACATTAAACTACTTCAATTTCTCCAACACAATTCGACTTACACTGTAGACTACATTATGTATCAGAAAGCTATCAAAACCCATTCCCTCCCTCCTTCTGTTAGGGGCTCCCTCTCCTTCTCACCATACAGTCCACTTAGCAGTGGCTCAACTGTGACAGGACACAGTGTGACAGGTTTTGTTTTGGGTTTTTTTTAATAATTAAAGAAATAAAAGCTGTTTGATACATTTCAGAATCAATATACTACTGCAGACCAATCTCCCAACCCTTTTTGGATATTCCCTTCACAAGTGCCTGTTTAAAGATGAGACATGCTTCTTGGTTTAATGCCACAGAACCAGAGAGAGAGAGATGAAAAAAGGATTTTATAGCAGTAAACATACAGAAGGTCAAAAAAGATAGATGAAAAACCAATCTGGAAGCTGAAGTGCCTGTATTACTTCATACAGACCTTGGAGTTTAGTGCTGTGATTATTCCTTTCAGCACTTCAGTAATGGCACCTGTTTACATCTTCATTCAAAATCAACTTGCTTTCCAACTGCCAAGTCTTACAGAAAGTACCCAGAGCTAGTGACAGTCGTACCCAGGTTTCCCTAACAAAAATGGTGATATTTCCAGGTTAAAATAAATTAAAAAAAGAGAATAAAAAAAGAAGGTGTAGCAGAGGGAAAATATCCTTCCTTTTTAAACAACAACTGGTTAAGCAATAGGACAGCGAAAGCAGATCGTCAGCTCTTGAAGTTTGCAGCTTTATTCCACAGGGTCCATCATACCCAACTTGCTGCTGAGCCAACCATCCACCTTTGGGTACTCTGCTTAAGTTTGTGTCTCCTTGAAAGGCTTGATCTAAATTCAGCCTTCCAAATTCATGGCTCTTCTGCTTAACTTCCCAGAACATAATGCACTTCTGTTGCACTGATGCAAAGCATTTTTAAATCCCCTGTCCTACATCTTCATATTTCTTCTTGAAAGTTAATCCCTTTTCACACAAATTTATGTAGATTAATATTTGAACTTATCTGACCTTTTTAAACATAAACACACACACACACACACACACACACACGAAGAGGATCCATGTGTAGATTTTTTATTTCAGCTGGAAAGAAGCAAGCAGCAAGCATTTAACAACAAAAACCAAAAACACCACACAAAAAAAACCAAACCAAACCAAAAAAACCCACTTTAGTCATTGAAATTACAGAATACCCACTAATGCATACTTACCTTGTACCTCCTAGACCTACAGAACATGTTGGTTTGCTTTGCTTTTCTTTACCATCTACCTCAAACAGGAGAGGGAAAGGGAAAACAGAGCGATATGATACAGCAAAAGGGGAAAAAGCAGTTTTAGCATATGCTGATGTTTATTCAATGATCAGAAAATACAGATCTAAACATCAACATTATGTAACCAACCTACTTTGTTGTTGTTTTTTTTAAATTTAGAGTTCTGTTTTGTTAGTAACAACATATTTCTTTCAGTGTTGGAGGAGAAATGCTGATGCAAGATGCTGCAAGGGATTGTTTTCTGTTCATCTTATATTACACAACGCACGTGCAGCTCAAGTGTGTACCTTTAGTGATACCTTCAGCTGGGAAATAATTTAATCTCACACAAAGTGCACTCCCTGAAACTCATTTAGGGTCTAAAGAAGAAATGACAACACTAGAAAAAATGTTATCTAATTTTAAAATACATTAAACAAAACTGATCAGAATCGTGGCAAAGAGCACGCACAAAAACACGTTGAAATACTTCAGAGACGTAATTAAGAAAAAAAACTGTACCACCACCACCACATGTGTACTTCTGTAGCAAAAAAAGTAAAGAACTCATGGCTCTTGAAAATTACCATTCCCCAACTGTTCATTAATTTGGCTACTGAATGGCATTAGAAGTCACAATGACATTTTTTTAGAAATACATACGATTTTATTTAATACTTTTGGAGCTGTTAAAGCATTTTACTGAGCAGAAATGTCCAGCTCATATTAAACTCCCCCTTTCCTTTTTTTCAATAAGCAGTGAACAATTTTAATAAAGAACCAACAGTAAAAACTGTCAGTCATTAATATAGTGAGGACCAAAATTAGTGATACAAAAGGGAGCACATCAGATCACATTGTTAAAAAAGCAGAGATTTATTTCAACTTTAGCCTGAATCTGAGCCCTAATCTCCAACTACTATCAAGTCTGCACTCACAGTGAACAACTACCCTTATATTGTCATGGGAAATGAACGAGTAATTTCATTATATTTCCATCTGGCAAGGGACTTACCAATTGTATTTACTGATATTTGGCAGCAAAAGTAAATATGGAAAAGAAATTAATTGCTTTATTATTCCCTTTACCTGAAAACAAATCTATGTTTAGTAGAGGAGTAAAAAAAATACTGATATTTGGCAGCAAAAGTAAATATGGAAAAGAAATTAATTGCTTTATTATTCCCTTTACCTGAAAAAAAGATCTATGTTTAGTAGAGGAGTAAAAAAAAATGACGTGTACATACAGTTTCATGGGATGTAAACTACACATAGAGGAGTATGCTTGAACAGCTGCAACTATTAATTACACTGAGAAGTTCACTCTCCCATGTGATACAACTTGGTAGAAAAACATGAAACAAGGAGCTAGGAATACCACTGAAAGATGAGAAAATACTTTGTAGCACAGAAGTTGAGTAAATTCTATTGCAACGTAATAAAACTTTTTCAAGTCTGGCTAAACCGATGATACTGAAAAGCTACTGATAGTTTTATATTTCTGTGTAACTTACAGAGGAACCCAAGAATGGAAATAAAAGTCAAAGAGAGAGAGAGAGGAAAGTCAAACAATGTAGTCTCAAATTCGCACTTGTTCTTTCTTCACCAGTACACCACCACTGTCTTTCCATTTGTCTAACTGTAATTTTCACTCAAATGGATCATTGCAGCAGTTCACACAAGTTAGGCCTAGTTAGCACAACTGACGGCCTAAGAACTTCCACCAACCACTTGTTTCAGTAAAGGAGATGAAATATGACCAACTTCTTGTTCCAGACAGCAGAACGAACTCTGGCTACTTCTGTGTGCTCAAGGAATCCAAGATTCAAACTAGGCAAGGAAACTGCTGATCATCAAGAAGTGCAAATGTATCCAGAAGCATCCTGAATGAGCCTGCTCTGACAAGTCAGAAAACAGTAGCACAAACTTCATGGACCAGTGACCAAGCAGCTATTTCTCTATCCAATCCCATCACCAATTAAACTAGAGAATATTCCATGGAACCCAGAGCAGAGACTCTGGGAAATGCCACAGTTAACACAGCTGAAGCCACAACTTCTCTCCTGGACCACATAATCTCTCCTGCAGAACACGGATGCGTTCTGGATGTTCTTCATCCAATTCATGAACTGCATAATCTGACAAATCGCAAACCATTTCCCCAAATACCTAAAGACAAATGCAGGAGCATCAGCAGACACTAGCCATGGCCTCTTGTCAACAAAGCCAGCTGCTGTGTGATACCTTGCTTATTCCCAATGCCATCTGCCATTTTTCAGTTCATCAGTTATCAATTCCTGAAGTAAAATTATTTAAGCCCTCCTGCTGTCACTCTGCCCTTTCTGCAATCAGAAGAGCTAAATACCTAGTACAGCACTTTTAAAAAAGATATTACAAAGAAACCAAGCAATTTATCTGAAAGTGGGTCTTAGTTTGAGCTCTCAAGATAAAAATAAAACCAACAGGAAAAAAACATGGAACCTCTTGCAATTTCATAGTTTTTTGCCTAATTAATGTAATCAACCTGAAGAAAGTGACATCAACCCAACAGATTATGCTCTGTGGAAGAAAAAAACCAATAATGACTTAGTTTTACAAATGAGTTTTGTCAAAAAATAGCAGGGGATCTGTATTCCTATTACTTGTTCTTATAATATAACTGATTATTATCATTAGATTTGACCACTATATTTAAAGGCTACATTAAATATTTCTTGTTCTATTAAAATGGCCCTAAAAAGCTTATAACTACTTTAATTTTCAAGTGCAATTTAAAAATCCGCATCAGGAACTCGTTGTAAAGTGTACTTCATTAACCACCCTGTATTGCAGACGTTTTCAGCGTTCTATCAACAGCTTAAAACCCAATAGATGTCTGGGTCGCAGATTCTTTGGTTTTAGAAAAACAAACAAACAGACCCCAAAACAAACAACAAATCCCAGAAAAACCACCCCAATACACACACACAACAGAAAAACCCTAGCTGAATTGGGTTTTTGCTTCGTTACTTTTGTGCCCTTCTGTTTACGCTCCTAATACCCAATGCAAAATACGTTGCTTTTGCTGAAAGACAGTAAGCAGACACTAACCATTATTCACATAGGCACAGAAATACATGCAAGTACTCCTTCTGAACATTAGAAATCAAACGGCAGGCAAACTATGATTCAAATGAAAATACCCTCAGCAGGTTTCCTTAACTGTGCTGTAAGATGCCGGAATATCGCAGCCTTTCCAATGAACTCTTCTCTCACATTCCCTCCAAGAATATTTTTATGGAATTAAGCCTCAGCACTGTCCACCCCAGTTCTACCTTTGCCCCTGCTTAAACATCTGCAAATGCTTACCATTGCAGGTCTTTGCTGCCTATATATTAGTGCTTGACTAGTGACTAAAGATCAGTCAATGCATTTCAGAAGCAATATAGTAAGTTTCTATGTGGGTCAGAAAACATTTGCCTATAAAAACAAAATGCTGCCTATAACAGTATTTCTAATTTAGACAGTCACACGTCCCAGTTATATTTTTCCCTCTGATATCAGCTCATCATCACCTCAGAACTCCCAAATAGCTGTAATTATTTTCCGGATTCTATCCTAACTGTTATCCATGTAACTTTCAGAAGCAGAAGAACAGGACCAAGACTCAAAAAGATATTCAAAGGAAAAAAAAAAGTGTCAAAAAGCTGCTCTCATGTTATCAAGATTTTAACAAATTCATTTTCTGTTTTTTTCTCATTTTCCAAAAACTCCTTTATACAGTCAAGTTAAATATTGGTGTTTAATGGAACACCAAAATTCTAGTAAATATGACGTGCTAAGTTGATTTCTTTTCCTCTTTCACTGATAGTTGACATATAAAGCTGTTGACTAAACATTTAAACACTAAGTAAAAGATAAATTTCCAAATGCATATTCCAGTATCCTCTCCCTCTTGTAAGTATTTCTCTACCATCAAGGTTTGAAACAAACACGCACAAAAAATTATTTCACTTGTGTGTATCTAATATGCAGAAACCTCAATTTGTTAACCATCTTCAAGATCTAAGGTGGTATTTTTAAGTTGCCAGTAATCTATACAAGCATATCTTTCAATCTAATCATATGTGGGCACAAATATTTTTGCTACGTGTCAGTGACAAGAATACAACCTATTGCAACCTTTAAATTGGAATCTCTTACAGTTTTAACCAGACACATTAGAGACCAGTGACCTGTCTGGCACAGGAACTGCTGCATCACAGTAACAGGGAAGATGCATTGCATCTTTCCATACTACAGTCATTCTGACTAATGACCATTCTAACTAAGGTCATGCCAATAGAGTTTCAATATGCTGTGACAGTGAAGCATTTCTGGCATACTAATGTAACTCTGCGGAAAACCAACAGCAATTGAGACATTTGATGATTCCATACTAAGACAACCAAAACAATGAGGTTCCCCCTCCCAATAACTGGGGTAGATCAACTGACACTGATTAGATAATGGCCATCATTCAATGATGTATTACTGTTTGTCTTCTGTGTATCAGCTACAATTTTGGTCTTCTCCTCTGTGGTCTTTGAAAACACAGAGAAAGTAAATATAATAATTAACGAAACTTGCAATGACAGAAAAAGGAGGCAACAAATGAGGAAAACTAGCAAGCAACTGAATTGAAACACTGGATATCTACACATTCATTTGAAATACAGATAATATCCATGCCACAGATTATGAATGCTAGAAGATCACAAGTCCACTGAAGAAAACACACTTTGAAAACTTAACTATGTATAAAGATGTAACTACTGGCTCAGGAAAAAAAAAACCCTGTCAACTGCTGGGAGCTGGGAAGTATCACTATTTAGTTTATTCTGTCTATGTACACAAAGACAGACAATTAATACATTAGTTGTCATACCTTTACTCTTTGTATCAGCTCTTGTTCATCTACTGAAGACAAAATACCAGTCTGAAAACAAACCTGTATGGCTGCATATATTATTACTACCTTCTAACAGATCTATCTTAAACTATTTCTTGAGGTCCAAGTATCTCAGAGTCTTGAAAACACTCAGGTGCTGATTGAACACATGTGCAATGATTATCTGCCTTCAAGAGGCAGAAGATAAATTCCTTCCACATTACAGGATTAGTCTTAGGGGACCTACCAGGGTACTAAATAAAGCCACTTGTGCTGTAGCAAACTAAAAATAGGCCTGAAACACACAGCTACCAGTCTCTCACCTTTACCGAAATAGTCAAGTCTCACCATTTTCCTCAGCACATTTTAAGTACACATGCATACAGAATCCACAGTATATTCTAAATTTAGCAAACGCAATCTATGCTCTGCTTACCTTTACATTACCAACATAAGCAAAATTTAGCTAAAATATTTCATTAAGAAGGCACCATCTCAGTGCTAATGGTCTAAATGTCTAAAATTCAGGAATAAAACATGTCCACAGGAAGACCTCCAAGCTTATTCCACACATACAACCACGGAACTTAGAGACAAGTCCACGCTGACTTATAAAAATCAGCCAGTTTACCATATGGACTTTTTACTTTTAGAAAGCCTTTATGCTCTACAGTTCTTATTCCCCTGCCTCTTCACCCAGGAAAATAATTCCATATTAGTATTCTAATATAATTATGTTCCCACCTTACATAACATAAAAGTCATTTAAAAGAATGACGTTTCAGGAAAGTTTCAGTTTTCCACAACTGTTCAAGACACACAGCACTTACAGAATACACAGAATTGTAATTTCACCTTTACATCCTTCAGAGATTATTAACAGGTAATTCAATAACTCAGTACAACTATTAGCTTTTTAGCTGTTAATGCCCATGTGCCTAGTATTTTCAATTTCTCAATGATTTCAGAAGCTTAATAATATGATTATTAACTTCAGATAACTTTTTAATGTACCTTTCTCTAAAAAACCTTTATTCATTTTGATAACAGATCTATCCTTACTCTACATACATATGGCAGAAATTCTTGCAATGGCAGATATTCTGTTCAAAGCATCTCCTAATAGCATTACAGTTGAAACTAACAATCAGATCAAAGTTGCAATCCCAAAAGCAGATGCATTTTTATTTTTTGTCAGCAAAAATGGAAGGGAAAAAAAATCATTTTCGCGCATAAAACCCACAGGCATAGGGAGGAGCGCATTGTTTTTAAATACAACATCATTGCAGGTCAGCACAATATTAACCTGGAACCAGCCCACAAATCAAACTACATTTAGTCAGTTTATACTTTTACAGAAAACTCCCATTATATTTCATATAAAAGAAATTTGAGAACAAGTACATTTAGGAAGTAACGTAGTACATAGTAACTGTGGTGCTGCTGAAAGATGGAGGTGGATCTCTCTAATACAGACTTAAAAGAATTACTTTGCTTGCAACTACGTCTTCGTTCATAGTGAGTTTTTATTTTAAACAAATACATTTATTTCTGGAACTCTGATGGAGGCTTTCAAGATATAAAAATTTTAAAACACAGGTGATTAGTCTACTTAATAGCACAAACTTTCTTTGTAAGTAGATGATCTGTTTTCCAACCTTTCTTCCAGGCTTGTTTTTTTCCTTGCCACCTTCACTTGGGTCACAAATTCATACCCAACTGCATGGCTTCACTTCAGCTGAAGAACCTGTACTACAACACTCAGCCTTCTAGCACCAGCTAGATATGGAGCTTCCTTTACTACTATTGAGAAAGTTTCCAGAAAACACAGCTACAGCCATAACATAACAGAAGGCAAAAGACCCTGTTTTAAAACCATCCTGCATAGAATCATAGAACAGAGACCTAAAAAAGAACAACTTATTTACTTCTTAAAAAAACCAAACTGTTTATTTTATGTACATGTAAAGATACAAATTCTTACACATGAAAGATAAGCTGAAATTTAGGAAAATTTCCACAACAAATAATCTTAACAGTTCATTTAACAAAAAATTACTGTAAAATCCATGGAATAGGCTATTTAATCATGCCCTGAGTAACTAGCTTCAAATTAAGCAGATTTTTATGTATCTAACTTTGACTCCCTTGCAAAAAATGAAGTTAAAGAAACAACAAAAAAAACACAAACCCAAAACTTCAAGAGTATCTTTTGACAGTTATTTTTTCAGTTCTGACATTAGAGAAAGCATTCTTTTCAAACTTAACTTTTTACTTATTCATACAGAACGTGCTTTATTCCAGGAAAACAGATTTTTATTTGTTTAAAAACAAACAAAACCCACTTCTTTTATCAGTTCAAATTCTGATTTTTTTTCATTGGATTTACAGAAAAAATACTCTGTAAGAGCATTATAGATCAAGACTACTTCATGAATGTATTCATATTTCATGCTAATTAGTCTTTGTACACAATCCCTTTCCCTGGCGTTCCTAATACATGTGTCTCTGTCCTCAACTGCTCATTAAATGTGCTAGAGCTTATTTGAGCACTGCATCACTGAGACTGAAATAGACATTTCAGAATACAAATTTGCCTTTCTTCCCCTCTTGTATTTTATAAAGCTCCCACAAACAGAAGCTCTATTTCCTTTAGAAAAATAAGGTACATAGTAGGTACTAACAACAAACAGTTATCACACAGCAGTTTGGTGTTCCAAACTTGTTGAATATATATTTATGTGAGTAACACATCTATCTGTGAATGACAGGTAACAGTCTTACTCTTTTCTAATGGGGACCTCTGAGACACCAAATGTAGGAAAAAAACTAAAGAATAACTTTGAGAGTTTACCTCCCCTTGACTATTCTGTACAGTCAGAATTGACTCTTCTACCTTTCCTCTTCAAGATTTTAATTTTTAAATTCTGAGAACTCAGGTCTAACAAATTAATACATGAATTCTGTAAGTTACTGTTATGGTTTAAGGGTTCCCAGCCTGAAAGGGAAGGACAGGTGGTGTCTGTAGGACCCTGGGGGGTCAGAGATCAGTTCTGTTCCCTTCCCTTTCTGGCCACAGTCTGTAAAAAACCGAGGAGGCCTGAAGTTTTCGCGGGCTTTTCCTGGTTTCCTGGGCTGCTTCCTGTCACATCTCAGGACGGCTGGGCCTAGCTCCACGTGCTCGGCAGCATCCACCACCACCCGCTCCCGGCACCACTGCGGTCCTGGTGACGAGGCACAGCGGTCACGAGGCACTGCTCGGACACTGCCACTCGGGACTGCTGGGATCAGGTTTTGTGTATAGTTAAATATCCTTTGTCCCTTATTAATTCCCTTTTCCTTTCCCCTGTTGTTTTTCATTAAACTTGTTATAGTCTTAACTTCCAACCTTGTGTGAAGCATCTTTTCTCTATTCTCTTTTTTTTCAATCCTCCCCTGGGAGGGTAGGAGACTACAGAGAGAAAATCCTGCTCCCTGGGCTTGCCCTGAGCCTTAAACAGAGACAGTTACCACCTAAAATTTAAGACGTTATAACTAGGACAGCTCAGTCACAACAAGGTTAAAAAGACATACAGGAGACCTTTTAAGACAATACATGGCCATTCTCACTCCAATATTTTTCTGTCCAAGATTTTAGCAGAAAACACTGCTCTACAAGTTCACTACAACTCCAACACCAAATCAGCTCATAGCATTTCCAAAATCAGGTTTTTATCAATGAAATAATACAGTAGAAGGTCATTAATTTAATTTTAGAACTGCCAAGCAGTTCCTGAAGTTTACTAAAAGTATACAAACAAATACCTAAAATAACTCCAGAGTAAAACTATCATACTTTATTTAAGCAGAAAGACTATGATAGTAAAAATGTCATAGTTCATAAAAAGAAAATAGTCTTTCTTAAATTCTACTGTTAAAGCTGAGCAGTAGAGATTTTCTTTATTAATATTCTTCAGGAAAACTTTAACTTCCACAGATTTCTTAACCTAACTATGATCTTACAGCAAGCACATACACACATGACATCCTCTACAATCTCAGTTCCACACTTAGCACTAAAAAAGGCAGATAATTGGCATGTATGTGTAGACGTAACACAGTCAGGAAGTAACTTGCAGAATTTCTGATTTTGTATCTTTGCTCCTCAAGACTCCAGTGGGAAAGGCTAAACGGTCCTAGTGACACACCAAAAGGGTTAAGCAGTGCTAATTAAACTAAAACCGAAGGAATGACCTCCACATTAGAGCACTTGACCTGAACTCAGAAAAGATACAATGCTGATTTTGAAAATTAACTTGATTTCTGTAGGAATTGTGTAGAATACGTTATGACGTACCTCAAACCAATCAAGCTAGCAACTTTCAAATATCCCAGACCTCAAACTATTTTCCCATCTGTTTCTTAATCTGAATATAATTTAATTCACATACAGACTACTTGTATTTCCTTTTCTGAAGCTGCACTTATTACAGTTCTTTATGTAATGCTAACCAAGATAATATCCAAATTACTCCATCCGAATCCTTCTGATGCACCATAAATGTTCTGAAAAAATACAAACATTAACTACTGCACATGTAAAGAAAGCAAGCTCCAAGAGTAACAAATAGAAGATCTAGGAAAACTGCATCTATCTAATGTGTCCTTCATAATTTTTCCCTTATGAATACACTGCAAAGCTTTTAAAACCAAGGTCCTAAAAGAGACATAATTAAAGCATATTACAGCCTGAGATCTCCAATAAAATTCCTGCATCTGTTCAACCCTATGGCATGATCATTCTGAAAGCATTACTTATAACATTTTACCGGAAAACAAGACAATATAAAAGTTACACAACTGAGGCTGACCCTAACTTCTGAGAAAGTCTAAATAGATGTTAAAAAAAAATCTAGGATATTCTTCATTCACTGTCACACAATGAAAACCACTCTACAGTCCCAAACTGAAAAAAAAAAATAGATATATATATTTCAAACTTACTGTATGTTTCAAAAGAAAGTCTTCACAAAATACCAATGTTCCCTCACATTAGTCCACCACAGACAAAACTCGTGGTCAAAATATTAGCATCAGCAAAGTCATTTATGTAAAGAAAAGGATGGCTAGCTGTACTTTTCATCATACAACACTGTGGTTTATCACCTAGACTTAGTGCTAAATACCATCAACACAGAAATATCAGGCACTCCTAAGTAAAGGGAGTAAAAGACTTCTGTTACAGTGGTTTTTAAAAACAAATTTGGGGTAAACACTCAAGCTTCTGATCTACTTCTAGCAAATAAGTACCATAATTGATAGGAGGTTGTTCCCAGAGTATGTGTTTTACTTAGTATGTTTTTCCAAAATAAAATACATATTCTTTGTGATGTGTTGCTATAAATTACGTTCCACACAGAAAAGGAATTCGTTAACTCACTTAACTGAGTGTGCTAAAATGCTATTTGAAATGAAATATGAAGAACTAAAATTTGCAAACATCGTCCCCTAATTGGGAACTGTTTGTTTTGGCCCCTTCAGCATGCTATTTTTATTTTATTCCCTTTGTACAATGATGAATGAAATGGGTAACGATGCTCTTGAAATAAAAGACACACACTCTCTTCAACAGGAGCAGGTGCTATCGAACAGCTACCATTGGCACAGTGATTTCCTCATACAAAAAGATTTACACAGGAATATACATAAAAGTAATTCTTGGGAGGCCTCATTTGTGATTCTCCTGAACAATAGCCCAGCTGCACTAAAACTACACGCATCATTCCTAACGTCAATTTGGAAACTGTGCTTCCCTGTATAACTATCGAAAGATTATTTATAAAGTATAAAAATTAAGGAGTCAACTTCTGCAGTTAAACCTTAGTATCTGATGCAAAACTGAATACAAAGAACACATGTGCCTTTCTGCCTCCCTTTTTTCCTCTCTTGATACTTTAAACATAGCAAGACTGGATACTGTTATCCAGTACAAATTTCCCCTGACACTTCTGGGCAGAAAAGCTTTCATTTCATTGGTAATTATATACATAACTTTTCCATCCTTGAATTTGAAAGCTTACCTACTGGATAAATCCAGTTGAGAAGGAAAGGAACAGATGACAAATGGCAAGCTAATAACTCTTTCTACTTTATGGTACTTGAATTTATTCTGTTACTGAAAAAGAATACCATTTCAAATACAATGAAAGATGAAAACAAACAAGCCTGCTTCACTTCTGTGTGATGCTGAGACATGAAGACTGATTACCTAAGCACGTGATCTAAATAAATGAAATTCCTGTAAGATAGAGACATTTGGTTACCCTACACTGTGAAGCTGTATCTTCCTTTGGTTTGGACTCATACACTTCTGAAAAGCAGAGGGTGAGAAGGGAAAGGAAATAAACATATACATCCTGAATTAATCAGAAGACCAAGGGAGCCACCTGCAGTTTGCAATTCAGAAATAAACACATCACAAGTTTGCAGTTTTCCTTCATTTTTCTTTTGCCAAAGCAATGCATACAGTCGAGCTAGTACAAGATATCTCTGCTTAATACAAGAGATTCCTGTATTAAACTGAAGCTTGCTGCCTCACACCTACAAATACAGCTGTGTTACAGGAATTTTGGACAAAACTGAGTCCATTTAAGCCTTGTAAGAGTCTGCATTCTCTGGTGAAACTGATCTGGGCTTGTTAGCATATCAAATTCAGATGCTTTTTTTTAAAGTACTAATCTCCTTTCCTTTTATTTATGTAAATGAATGCAGTTTTCCTTCAAATATAATGATGAAGCAACCTCACTGTTAGTCAATAGATAAGTAGCAGCCAAATAAATAGCTGAAAAGTAATATAAACAAAACCTTTTTCTCTCCACTAAAAAGGAAGGGCTGATGAAGATTGCTATGTATTTCATATTGTCATTTGTCAGTCAAAAGTAACTGTGAATATAAGCTTTGTAGTATTCAGAGGAACACTGCACAGAGGTAGAATCAATCTTGAAATGTTGTATCACTTCAATGGCAGAACAAAAACTTCAAAACCGCATTTCATGCACGCAGAACTAATCAATTCAATGAGACAGTTTGAAGCTAAAACAGAACACTATCTGCTTCAGCAGACAACTGGTCACAGAGTAAGTTAAAAATAATAAAATTCATGTCAGAGAAAACATGCCTGTTAACTGAGGAGGCAAGGGGAAATAACAACAAAGTTAACTGAATCAACAGTATCTACTGACTTACACAGAAACTGGCCAGTCCTACTTTCTTCTTCTCCTTAATATCTGGCAGATATGGTGTAAACAGAAAAAAAATAGTACAAGAGTACTGCAGAAATTTAAAGAAACCTGCAATATAACTATACCTTAAGAATGAATGGTTTCACGGGGGAAAAAAAAATTACACACTTTTATTCAGGACATCAAAAATCGACTTGCTTCATATAAGATGTAGAACACAAAAGACACAGCTTTAAAGTGTCCTTCCTGACTTGGTAGTCAGTTCTACATTCCCTTCTTGCATAAAGGCACCTTGCACAATTGGAATTGTAACGTACAATAAGGCCCAAAAGTCACAAACTATACTGAATATTCAATGGCTCAGTGAATAGCGGTAAAGGGCCTCAAAGGAAAAGGTACTGAAGGCTGCATATGGGTATTCCACACGTGAACACATGAACATCTTCTGCATGATGTTAACAAGTAAGACCACACTATTCCCTTGAACCTGGATATTAAGGAATTAACATGTTAGTAGTATCAACAAAATGTGTTCAAACTGGAAGGGTCTTTTAAATTAAAGCATATTTAGGACATTGCAACCTCTTGTTTTAAATTATCTAATGTTTTCAGTATACAAAGAAATTAAATACAGACAGTTGTGTTTCATATTTTTGTAATAAAGAACTGTTTTGGGTATAGGAATAATGTCAAATACTGAAGTAGGTAAGCTGTTCAGGGCATGTTTTCTCAACAATGGAAAACTAAAAGTTTAAGTTATAATAAGGTGGCTTTGTGGATGCTGCAAGCAAGGGAAAACAAAAGCTAAAGTGGGTGGGAATAGCAGCCCACCTACATTCTGGCCCTTAATTCACTACTCCAAGCAAGCTGACATTTAGACCTCAAATGCCATGTGTCCACAGAACACAGGTGGCAATCAAAAGACTACCATGGTTCAAGTTTTAGCAATTCACTTTAACTAGAATGTAGTCATCCAAGCACTTTAAGGCAAGGAAGATTAAAACACCGAAATTTTACCAGAACTGAAGGAAGACTTGATGAGCTACCCCAGCCAACAAATGCAAACAGAAGATACTAGTCAATGATCTACTAGCACGAAAAAAAATATGTATCTTTTAAATAGCATTTTACCAGCAAGCTAGAACAACCTCAAGCAGACAAAAGGAGGCAAATCACCACTCTGAGATGCTACATCTTGTGCTGAAGAACTCAAGATGCTGATGACTTCTTGCAACACCATTTGACTTTCACTCTTCATGAAGATATAGATGTGTGAGCATAACATCAGGAAGAAGAAGGGGCGGATGCTAAGCTTATGTTTGAGTGTTAGTATCAATGTAACTGGAATAACGTTGTGTGTTGTATTCTGATTAGACTTCACACATTAAAGTACAAATAAGTGTTTAAGTCTCCATGTAAGGTTTGATTACTTTTTGTTCATTGAAACACTAAGTGCAACACCTGCATACATCACACCACCTGCATACAGAAATCTCCAGTATTCTACCTTATCTATTTATGGAGTCAAGTCTTCATTATTTCTGACAAATTTTAAAAGAACATTTACTTTATCTCTTTTACAACAAACTCATTTGGCTAAGCATTGTCATCTGCTTACAGTTCTGCAGAAATAGTTTCCTGACATGTTTATAGTCTAACCTTTATAGCCTAAAAAAGAAACTATTTATCGCCTTCAAATAAGCACTACTTATAAAACTGAGAAAAGAGGATGTTGATTATCACTGTAGTTAGCACTACTTATACATCACCTTTTTCTTGACCTCATCATGTCATATGTCGTGTCATCCACAGAAGCAATGTTGTCTCCCTGGACTGTTCAGTTTTTTTAGTATGTTCGCTATGCTCGCTTTTACATTTTTCCAACGTTTTCATATTACTTCAGTTAGCCATTTCAAACATCTTCCTTCTCAACCAGCAAAACAAGCTTAGATGCCAAAATTCTGGCACTGACGTAAAACATGAACAAGTTAAAACTAAATTTTAGTTAACCCTATCAACATTTTACTGATTTTTCCAGATCACTGATATTTTAAAAATGAGCTATAGGTGAGTCCTAAAAGTTCACAGAAGAAGATATGAAGGTAGGACTGGAGAGCCACCTAAGTTTCCATATTGTAATTACTAAAACAAGGCTATTTAACAGACTTTACATTATGAATATACTATCACATTTAAAAATAAAATCTGAGTATTTTGTTCATGCTCAATTAATATTTACATGCAAGTTTGTATTGTTTCTTGTATTCTTTCACTCAAACTTCAATAATATGAAAAATACAACACAGATATTAAAAACTTCAATTTTGTTTTGTTTTCAAGAGGGTAGATTTAGAGCAGATATTAGGAAGGAATTCTGTACTGTGAGGGCAGTGAGACACTGGCACAGGTTGCCCAGGGAAGCTGTGGATGGCCCCTCTCTGGAAGTGTTCAAGGCCAGGTTGGAGAGGGCTTTGGGCAACCTGGGCTGGTGGAGGTGTCCCTGCCCATGGCAGGGGGTTGGACTGGATGAGCTTTAAGGTCCCTTCCAACCCAAAGCGTTCTAAGATTCTATAATTTTGAAAACGTATCAAAATGATTGTAGATTTGTATTTTTAAAGTCTAAACTTACATAAGCAACAGAACCCTGATTGAGAAGTTTTCCCTTGAGGTAAGTTGGATGGATAATGAATTCTGTACTGGAATCTCAGTAGTTACAGACTATTATGTACTAATTACTACCTTTACAGATCTACTGTACGCATAATAGTTTCTTCAGAGCACCACTATCATTCTTGACTGGCAAAATACACAACCTAAATTACAAGAGCTAGAAATTAACACAATCCTGTAGGGAGAAGGCATTAACTTGCTTTGTAGTATTTTGCAATTAGACTATCAATCAAACAGTAAAAAGTGACTTTGATAGCAGCAAGATAGATACAGTGAGGATTGTCACTTTACTACAAAGTTATCTGATGCCCTAAGCATATGACATATCACACCTTCTCTACAAAGCCATAGCATTTTAATCCTTTACTTTTACCTGCCAGAAGACACTTCATCATACAATTCTGTATTATTTAATATTCAAAAAATAAACACAAGCATAAGGAGTTTTTGAGATCGAATTTCACAAGGCTTCACAGACATCACACTGCTTCTGATGGTGTTCTTTTCCCTTACACTAGTAGCCAAAAAACATGAGTTGATGTCAGTTAAAGGACAAAAGTAAAATTTAAAAGAAAATGTTCTAGCTGCACAACATAATATGACCAGCTTGAGTGATGTGAAAGATTTGCTATTAAGTAGGTTCTTGACAAGAACACTAACATTTTAAACACTTCTCTTTAGTTGTTGGTTTTGGGATTTAAGACATTCTACAGGAATACAAACATACACATCCCCATCCTGTCAGAGCAGCAGCTCAAGCTACCAGAGATGTATAACCAGATTGGATCAAAATACTAAGCATAAATTCTTGCTCAACTTCCTTACAATATTTCCCTCACTAGAAAATTACTACTGAGCATTTAATCAAAAAGACACAATTAATTTGTTTAGTTCTAGAACTTAGTGGGACAATCTAAAGACATTAAGAAGAAGACATTCTTAGTTGAGAACACATATTGTTATTTCACTGCATTTTAAGATAAATCAGTGATTTAAGATGACATAATAGACTCAAAAGGACAAGATGTGTTTATCTGATCATTTCTATATCCCCTCTTCAGTAATTAAGAAACTGCAGGGTTCATACTGTATAATCCAGCTAAGGAGGAGAACTGTTCCTTGAGTTTATTTCACATTTTCTTTATACTCCATAAATTGGAAAGGATTTTTTCTTGAGAGAATATTTATTTGATCATATAAAGCCTAAAATTCATCATACAAGTTTTTAAAAGGAAAAATCCTCACTATGTAAAGGTTATTCCTGTTAAAAAAACCAACTTCTCTGTTGCTTGCAGCTAAGATTTAACTGTTTTAAAAATAAGAAGATAGGGTTGAGCTAACACTACCTCGGTAGAACCCTTTCCTCTTGTTATTTAAATAACAAAACGAATCTATCCATGATAAGATTATTTTGCAAACTAAATACTACTGAGCCTGAAATTTTCAAGTCATGACTCAAAAACTGTAAAAAGATGATGCATGTTTTCACCAGCAAAATCACTGCTTTCACTGTTAAGTGACAATTCACAAAATAAAATCCTGTATGATATCAGATTCTCTCTCAGAATTAACCAGGTCAAAAGGAAACAGGTAAATGATTGGAAGCTAATACCATCTTTACTCTCTTCCTCTGTGCAGCTACGCAAGGAAACATACACCTATGAGTTTCAATGCCACCCACAATGCAGTAACTGGTTCACATCTCAATACTGCCCAACTCATTAAGAACCACCACAGTTGCCCATACATTTTCAAGTGCACCTGATCTGGAATATAATTTACTTGACAAAATGGTCTGTGAGGCTATAATCATGGTTTCCATTTCTGCATCTGGAAGCACGATTCCAAGCTCAAAACACTCATCTAAGAACTTTAATGAAAATGTGAAGCCCTAGAGTACATTCACTAGAGACCCTTAAAAGGTATTTGGATCATCTGTACTTCCTTTGATGAAAAGCTGAGAAAATACTTCCAGACTGTACTGAGACAGTGATAATTAGAACTCAGTTAACCTAGTTCAAATCCAAGATCTCAAAATCCTGTAAAGTCTGAAAGGGAATACTTAATGTTTCCATTGCTCCCTGTACAACAAATGTTTTCATAACAGTGCTTAACCTATTTCACAGAACAAATACTGTAGTTTCAATAGTGCTTTGAACCTAACTAGATACATTCTACATGTTCACAGGGCATCAGTATTATAATACCTTATGGTACAGTAGCATGTAAAGACTTAACCTTATGCATACTTTTTAAAAGAGAATTTGGATATAAGTATATCTGAAGCAAAATTATTCTACCAGTAAGAGAACATTCCTTTTTATTTCTGGTGCTCTATGATTAAACCTTCTTATATTACACAACCAGCTAGCTGATGAATGTATTAATTTGTTAACTAATGAAAAATATGCTTCAGGAGTGTCTTATTATGACTACCACAACTTTTGGTGTCCAAAAGCACTGCTTCCCTGCAGCTTTGGCTGCCTTCCTTGTAAACAGGCAGTACTCAGACAGCAAGACAGCGTATACTTTAGTGACAAGCAGCATAAAGCTATTCTTGGAATATCTTAAAACAAAACTAAATGAGGGAATGAGGGAAAACTCCTGTTTCATTCTTACTGTGCCAGAGAATCACAAATAGAATTCAGATGTTTAATCAAATTTGAATGCTGTAAACTATATGGAATTACAAATTTTTAGTACATGTGTATACTAGCATTTGTTTTACTTCGGTTACTATTCCCACTAGCATTCCAAAACGCCAGGAAATACAAAAGAGTAAACGCTAAGTCATAACAATTGCTTTTGGCAATTGTCAGTTTTCTTCCATTCCTCCATTTATTTGTTTCACATTGTGACTGTGCTCTCAAGAGAATACAAAATGCATTCCTATTTGTCCTTCTATCATTCTCCTGTAATGTATCAGGAGATCACACCAAGAAATAGGACTAAAGCAGAAGAGAAATTTGATCCTAGATTAGGCTTGAAATAAGTGTTTTGGGGATTAATGAGCTGCCTGTGGCTGTTAAGGCAAAAGGTGAAGAAAAATGGTGAAGGTTCTTTTACAGAATCACAGAGTATCAGGAGTTGGAAGGAGCCTCAAAAGATCATGCAGTCCAACCCCTGCCAGAGCAGGATCACCCAGACCAGGTCACAAGGGAACACGTCCAGGCGGGTTTTGAATGTCTCCAGAGAAGGAGACTCCACAACCTCTCTGGGCAGCCTGGGCCAGTGCTCTGCCACCCTTAAAATAAAAAAGTTTTTCCTCATACTCCGATTGAGCCTCCTATGCTCCAGCTTGGGACCATTACACCTTGTCCTATCATTTGACATCAGAGAGCAG